>NC_052046.1:52102763-52157763 GCF_015832195.1 Motacilla alba alba
CTTCTTAGAGACGAGTCAAGCAGGGGTTGAGCCAGTGAGCTAAAAGGCAAAAGAAGGCATTTTTGCTATCTGATTTTGTTTAGATGAGGCAGATGGTGCACACTGGCAGCGTAAAATGTCTGTGTGTGTGACAGCACTACTGCTTTGTGCTGTGTAGCATTCACTGTGCTTGTGGCTGTCCCCAAGGTGTGAAAACTCCAGCTGACTTACTGGAGTATGTACTTGAGTTTGGAGAGCACCACTTGGTCCTGCACCTGCGGATGTCAATGTTTTTATTAACTTCCCAGACTGATGACTGACCCTGTTGCTAAAAAGTCCTCTTTAATTGCTTCTTTGCAAATTTGAGACATTTAGAAATGCAGTGCCAATACTTTTCTTCTCTTGTAGCCAACTCAGTTGTTTAATTGAGCTCAAATCTTTGGCCATTAGAAAACATGAATGCAGGTCTTAAATTTTTCTTTAGGCGTTGTGACTACATTCTGTGCTTTGGCATGCTCCTGCAAAACGCATCCAGCAATGTGACCTGAGCACACAGCTGAGAGTGCTCTTCATAATGAATCACCTTTGATTTCAGTAGCTGTATTTTATGTATTATGATATCCTGCTTACTTGGTCGCTTGTGGAAATATGGAGTGCAGCTGTTCAAGAATCAAGGCAAATAATTTTTCCTGTATATACTGTGAGATAGAAATCCTTTCACTCACTTTAGCAATATTATTTGTAATTTTTTATGCCATTCCTGCTTCTGTCAGGAACTACTGAACAAAACTGACAATCCTAATGATACATACCACTGCTTAGCAAACTTTTGATTTTTTTAATAGCTTTTTTATTCAAACATCCAACATAAACAGTTGGATGGTGCCATGCACTATTGTTTTCTTCAATTTAAAAATCACTACAAAGTTATGTGGTAGTGATTTCTTTCCTCGTTCCTTTCTGTGGCTTTGAATACAACCACAAAACTTGCAGTCTTGAATTATCTCCAGGGTCAAATGCATAATGTAACAACTTACCTCCTGTTTGATTTCCAAACCCTGGCACTCTGGGGATATATTTTTATTGTTGCGGTGTTGACTTGTAGCACTACAGGCTAACAAATCAATTCTTCCTTCAAACCAACCTATCACCTGTCAATATGAAATTCTAGCAATTACTAAAGTAGGATGGCTGCAAAGCATCTGAAAAACATTCTCTATTGATTAGTGCATTGCTCCAGAGTATGATGAACTTGTTTAAGAAAAATTGATCTGGCAAATTGATTTTTTTTTTTATCAAGGAATCATATGAATGTAATTTAAGTAACAATATTTTTGCCCTCGAGAATTTGTAATATATATTTGGTGTATGTACATATAAATCACAAAAAAAAAGTAATATTTTTTTAAAAATCAAAGAAGCGTCTTGAGATGATTTCATGATGATACTCTATTTCCTAATAATCTTCTTTACGCCCAGAAATGGCTGCCGTAGCTTTAAAAGGGACCCGAGGGAGGGGCGGGGAGCCTGGGGCTCCGGTGCGGGTTTTATTCAAAGCGTCTCTCCGCAGCGTGCTTTCGGCTGTGGCGCGCACTGTTACGCCACTGCCTTCGCTCGTTCAGGTTTTTTTCCTAGCTCAAGCAACAGCTTTCTTTTTTTATTCCTTTCCTCACTTTTTCCCTGGACTCCAGCAGCGATCCTTTAGCTTTCTGTTTTTTGGTTTTTTTTTTTTTTTTTCTTGAACTGTTTTTCAGCTTGTTTTTGTTTCAGTCGGACATCTGAATGTCCAAGACGGTCTCTCGGGAACCTGCAGGGGCTGCTCCGGCCGGTCCGAGCCCCGGCAAAAACCGAGCCAGCAAAAGAAAGGACACCAAAACCCACTAGCTTCGCCTACTGTGAGGAGGAGAGGGACACACAAAGTCCAACAGGTTCCCATCTGTTTTGCCCGAGCTGCTGCATGAATGCCTTTTCTTTTCCCTTCCTGGAGACAAAGGGGCCATTTCTGTCCTTTAGTCCTCCCGGCCACACGGCCAGGTGGTGGGTGGGGGCAAGGTTTTGAAAGTTAAATATCTAACGTTTATTCAATCTTTTTGTCTTCTGTGCCTTGCGGGCACCTTTTTTTTTTTTTTTTTTTTTTTTTTTTTTTAATAAGTGCGGGTTTTTTTTCACTTTCACCCACTGGTTCTCATTTCTCTCATTGGAAAACGGAATTACTGAAGCCCTTCTCTTCTGAGAAAGCCCTCATTCGAGAGAGGTTTTCTCCCAAAATTTTTCCCTAAACCAAGACAGAAAGGGAAGGCTTTTTATGAAACAACTTCAATTTTGGAATTATTCCTCTTAAGTCTTATGGGTTGTTTTGCAAGCTCTTCCAAGCATTGTTTTTCATTGTCCGATTTTTTCCTTTCTTTAATCAAAAGTGTATTACAAAAGTGAAGTTCCAATATTTAATGAATAAACTAATTCCCTTGGGATGCCCCAGGTTGTTTGGCATATATGTTCTCTTATGTCCAAGACAAGATGCAATTTTTTACAACCAGTTCCTTATAATGCAGATGATGAAGGGAATAATTGCTACTTGGAAAGTATAATATAATTCCAGCTTTGCTACTGTGCCCATACTCTTGCTGCTCTGTTTTCATTCTACAGGAGCTAAAAGAACGTGGCCCATATCAACCACAATCTTCTGCATTACAGTGCTTTGAAAGGTATTGCTCCCACTCAGGGCATGCAAATGATCAAAGATTTAATAGTATAGTTAGAAATAAATTTCTCCCCACCTTGCCTTTTCCTCTCCACACCATTTCAGGCTTTAAAACTGTATAAAAATCAGTGTTGAACAAACCCAGAAAGTTTGTTCCTATTCAGAAAAAAATAGTAATAATTTGCCACAGAACTATTGGATTCTAAAAACTCATCCTACAAATCTTGTTCCCAAAGTTACTTTACCATAATGTGTGGAACCCAGCCATAGGACAATGCAGCATTGAATCTGCTATCTGTTCAGGTCATGGTCATTTTTCACTTCTGATATCTATGTAGGTTCTTCAAAGATATGCTGAGAAATCACTGGGTGTTTGCTGGGTCTTCGGTGTTTCGGTGTACGTCTATATGCCAAGTATTAACATTTTTTCTTCAAAAATATTAGATTCAATTAGAGTCAATGTATTGAATATCCATGAAGGTACTGAATTTGAATGACAAAGACAGCAGTAGCAGAACTCATTAAAAACTTAAAGTTGTCAGATTTGTTGTTAAAACAAGGGCCTTGTTTTCTGAATATTTTCCACATAGAATATGATTCAAGACTGTTTTCAGCAAAATTGTTCCTTATATATCATGATGAGCTATAATGAGGGAAACACACTCATAATTTGAAAGTGAAATAACAAAACATGTTTAGTATTACAGAATTGTTTACATTTGAAAAGATCTCTAAGATCGTCAAGTCTGAAAATTAACCCAACACCACAAAGTCCTGCATTAAACTATGTCACCATGTGCCATATCCTCATGGTTTTTAAATACCTCAAAGGATTTTGACTCAACCACCTCCCTGGACTTTTTCAGTTAAGAGATTTTTCCTAGTGTCTATCCTAAAGGTCTTCTGGGGCAACATGATTCCATTTCCTCTCCTGTCATTTATTGCCTGGGAGAAGATGCCAACCTCTGTTCCCCCGAGCCTCCTTGTCTCCAGGCTAAACAATCCCTTCTCGCTAAGCTGCTTCTTATAAGGCTTGTGCTCTAGAGTTTTCACCAGCTCATTGCTCTTCTTTGAGGGCAATAAAGCAATGGTGAGAGGTGATTAGCAGCAGCATAACGAGCAAACTGATACTTGAGCCCAAAAGAAATCATTAAGCTGTTTGCTTATTTCTGTATTGCAACCTGATGCAAATGTAAACATGTAATAATATTAATTTTGTCCATAATGTGCTCAGTAGTTCAGTGGATGTACATCATGTTTGAACCACCTTTGTATTAAAAGAAAAGCCTGTCAAAAGGAGAAAAGAGACAAGTGCCTCAATTTCACAGAGGAAAGCATCTGAGATATAAATTGTTCTATATCGTAGTAGACGGTTAGCTTTTAAAAGGCACAGTAATCAGTGAATGAACAAAAAACAGGTTGCCCTGGGAAATTATGCCTTTCAGCTTCTATCACTTTAAAGTTTACTTCCTCAGATGTTACATGGCATGCTTGTTTGCCATGTCAGAGTGTTAATCACAGTGCAGAACACTGTGATTTTCTGCAAGGATAAATGAGCACAGAAATGCTGTGAGTTCCGATCAAGTTGAATGCCATGATGTTGATCCAGTCTAATTTTACATTTAAATCAGTGCTTAACTGCGTGTTTAATCTGGCTCTCATTGAACAGCAATTTCATTTGAAATTCAAAACTTTGCTCAAACTATGATAGTTTTATAAAGTCATGTGATTGGTAGATATTAAGAATATATTTATGAAGTCACAAATCATAGCTATATGAATGGTTTGGTGAAGTGTAAAATGACCTACATTGCAGTACTTTGAGTTTCTTCTCCTTACGAAAAGGCAAGTACACTCACTTTCAGAATTTTTGAATGCAGTGCGATTGTAAGCTTTTGTGCTCAAATGTCTGTGAAGCTTTAAAATAGAAACATAGAGATGTAGCAGAAAATAACCTTTACGTGACCTTAGTTGTTCCTTAATAGGTAGTTTACTCTTTGTGATGACAATACACTGCTTCCCTACCTCTTTTTCAGCCTCTTTACAGACATGCATGTTCTGGGACTTCTCTTCCCCCAGACCTTTGACAATAAGTCAAAGTACTACTTGTGCATTCTTTTTTTTTTTTTTTTTAATTGGTTTCATGACATCAGTTTTAAAAGGAAGCTGCTTTTATTTAGGGTTCATTCTATAAGTATTTGTTGAGGGTTAGGTTTCTTTCCTTTTCTTCCTTTTTACTTATAGATTTTTTCCCCATAAGTTGCTAGGAAACATTAACAGTTATTGAAGAGTGTAAACAGCTGCTAGGAAACATTAACATAACATTAACATTAACAGAAAACAAAAGAAGTGGTCAAGCTCAGGGGAGGAGGGCATCTGGTTGCACTTCTCTTATCTGGGAGTTTCTCTCCGAGGGGCAGAGACACCCTAGGAATTGGGCAGGTAAGGGACAGGGCTGGGGCTGGGGCAGCTGCTCTCTCTCTTGTCTCTGTCTCTGTCTCTGTCTCTCTCTCTCTCGGCTTTGGAGGAGGATGGCCAGAGCTGCTGTTTGGGGAAGGGAATTCTCTGCTGCCACCAGAGCCCAGCCTGGAGCTGTTTTCTTCTGTCGTGGGGTGAGCCTCTTCTTATCAGAGCAGTCACTGAACTGGGACCTTATTATCACCCACCTCACTGAAAGAGGGACCCAGCCCCGACTGCTAGTGTCCCGGGATCCTGAGCTTGCCTCTCCCTGCCCTGCTGGGAGCCAGGCCACCACCGCCCTGCCCCTGCCACTTCAGCACCGCTCCGAGTTTTCACTGCACTGCAGCCCCGCACCCCCACCTGCCGAGACTCCTGCCGTCCCAGCCTGGTGCTCCTCAGAGTCCTGCTGGGGCACCGGGATCGGCTGCCCCAGGGTTTGTGAAGCGAAGCCTCTCCTCCATCCCTTCCCGTCCGGGCCCAGCCGCCATCACCGCGCGCTCCCCGAGCCCGCGCCACAGCGCCCCCTGCGGCCGCGGGGGAGTCACCGCGCCTGCCCCGCCCGCCGGGAGCCAGCAGCGCCCCCGCTGGCCGTGCCCGGAACTGCACCGCGGCCGAGAGGGCTGGGACTGGGCTCCGGGCTCTGTTTGGTGTTAGCGCCGCAGCTGTGCTTGTTTGCTTGCTGTATCATACACAACAGTAAAGAAATGTTATTCCTACTCTCATCTCTTTCCCTGAGAGCCCCTTAATTTCAAAATTATAATAATTCAGAGGTAGGAGGTTTACATTTTCCATTCCAAGGGATGCTCCTTCCCTAGCAGACATCTGTCTTTCAAACCAAAACAGTATTCTACAAAGTGTAAAAATGATAGTCACCTGAATGTCTTAAACTAAAAAGCTACATCTTTGCTGTCTTAGAGAGGCCAGCTTTGTAAGCATGTAATGTCTTGTTTTGTCTGCACCCATGATCCTGGGGTATTAGTAGCTTGGCAACATTCCTCTTTATTTTGTAAGAACAGAGTGAGCTTAAGCTGTTCATAAATTCTTTCAGAGAAACACATCTTCAGGGTTCACTTGGAAAGGCTCCTGTGAGTTGTTTATCTGTCCTCAGATGTTGTTCAAAAAAGGAAAAAATGTAATGTATTTTAGTTAAATACAATAACCAGACAGAAAACCAAAGAAAGTTAGCATTAACTGCTTAGTGTAACTTGTATGTGAAATTGTTTTGATCAGTCTTGATCAGGATTAAATTTTTGACTGAATGATGACAGAACAACTAAGAAGGAAAAGCAAACAAATTGACACTCAATGTGTCATGAAAATGTGGAGAGGCAGTGTCCAAAATATTTTCCATTTAATGAAAAATTAAGGCTCAGTTGTAGAATGATAATTGACAAAGATTATGCAGGAAGTTAATAGGTCACTAAGAGAGCTAAAGAGCATAAAGTGGAAGCTGAAATATGTGCTACAAGCATGAATGTGAGTGTTCATTTTTACTTTTGAATTCATTCCATGTCGTTCAATCACTGAACTGAATCTTTCCTTTGCAGGCCTAAGATACAGAATTTTTGCAAATACTGAATTTTTGTTAAGTACTTAACCCTGCTCTAACAAAGAAATGCCTTGCTTCAGTATCTAATTCTGAAGGTTGTACGGGATGTTGATATTTTTTAATGTTTACAATACTGCAAAATAGCTAATTAATATGAGCAGATATGTCTGTTGAAGCCAATGCCCACGGATACAGGAGATATTTAGAAACTTGTCTCCAAACTTGAATCTTATTATTTCAATACTTGTCACATTTTAAGGGTGTCTGGTTAATGAAGAGTGTAAACTAATATTTCTGTGGGAATATAGTTATCACTCTCTAGTAATTACTCATTGCACTTTTTCGCATTTCATATACCCATTTTTACAGGTTCTCAGAACATGAATACTTAATGCATTTTCTCTTTGCTGTAAAAATGCTGGCATTAGAGCAGGTCTTTTTTTTTTATAACTAGTTTTTGTTTTAATTTTGAGACTGTATTTTGGCTTTAGTTTGGGAAAAGAGAAAACGAATCACCCTACACAGTAAGATATTCCATTCTTGATGCATGTTTTGTTTAATAAAAAGCTTGATATACCAACAGCTTCGTCTTTGTCTTGGAAAATTTCCATCTGAATTCAGATAATTTAAAAAGATTTTAAAGATTTTTAAAGGTTGGTACTTCTGGATGTTATGTTACTGCCCTATTCTTGTTACAAATTGTGGGAATGCTTTGCAGGAGTTTTAAATGTGGTGTGTGTTAGGAATTGCAGGCAAGCAAGTAAGTATTTTATATACTTACTCGGTTTAATGTACTCTGATATTTTCTTTTTATCTAGTCTGTCTGCTTCCCTTCCTCCCTAGCTCTTAAACCTGCTTCTCAGTATTCAAACTTCAGAGACTCCAAAGATTCACCTGAGAAAGTAAAATCACTGTAAAAGACCCACCAAAGTATCCTGTGATTTCTGACCATTTATCTTTCGTGATTTCTGGCCGTGTACCTTCTGACCCTGTATGTCTGATAAACATGTGCAGGGCTATGCAAATTCCCTGTGTCTTAGGCTGTCTCTCTTTCCCAGTACAGTTGCATTGAGACATAACAACTAATCTTCATTAGAACTCTGATTCATAATGCAAGTAATTTTGTCAGGAAATGAAACACAGTCCTTAAGCAAACCTGCCTCTAAAACATGCCCCAGCATGTGCTGAACACTATAGTAAATGTTTCACTGAAGAAGGCAAATACAGAGGGATCTGGTGTTTAATGACCTTGTTTTCCATTGTTGGTGTTGGGGAGATTGAAATTTTGCCAGCAAAGAAAGTATGAAAACTAAATCATAATATGTTGTTATTATAATTAAGTAATTAGCTACAATAACATGGTATTTCTATTTTTTTCCTGGTGATTGTCCTCAGTCTCATACTTTCTGGGCAATCAGAACTGAAGAAATGTATTTTTAATTCAATATTCAAATTAATTCAATGTTAAAATTACCTTTGTGGCATCCATGACTGGAGTTCTTTTTTCAAACATGAAAACACAAGCCAGAAGTATAACCTTCCCACATATGATTTGGCATATTGTATGTATTTGTGGCTGACATTAAATACTCCCAAGAATTTTTCTTAACTTGATCTACAGACCACTCCTGACCCATTAGCTGAAGTGATTTCTCCTATAATTTGAGAGATTTTGTGCATGGCACATAAATAAACACTTAAAAAACAATAATAGAGTTTCAATAAATACTTCTATAAAATGATGTTAAAAGGATGTTTAATCCTAAAAGAAATTTGTGGAATTAGAAGTGGTACTGTATTTTAAATGAACTGCATTGAATGGAATTTATAGTCTTTCGACTTGTTATAATTCTCTTGAACATAATTTTTTATATCACTAATTTTCCTTCATTTTTAGTAATATCAAATTCTTATTTCACAAATAGAAATGAATATTTGTTTGCATTCTAAATGCAAAATTGTGTTATGCTTGGGATAAATTTCCTCAAGTGATTTTCCTCCCTACTCTTACAGCCTTTATAATTATTTACTTTTTTTCTCCTCATTTGACAAAGTGAACTTAAATATGCATAACCAATATTTGATTAGCATATGGTTAACTGAAAATGTGCTGGAGGTGGACAGATATGCTCTCCAAATAGATTATGGCAAAGATCTGCAGTGCAGGAAATGGGAATAGAGGCTCAAAATTGTATTGATATTCAACTAAAGTTGGATACTTAATTCCCATGGAAATCCCATCTAAGTGCAGCTTGATTTTATGTTGTAGGTAGTGGGTGAAGAAATATAAAATGCCCTTAAAATATAGCCTATCCTGCTGTCCGTAATCATGTCAATATTTTTGCCAGCTGTGTCCTCTTTTTCTAATCTATCTGGTTTGTTATTATAAGTGGTCTGCTAGTCACCACAATAATGTGAGTGTAGGAACACCTGGAAACTGAATTTTATAAATCTTTCTCCATACTAAGAGAAACATGAGGGAAAGCAGCCAACTTAAATACAAACTCTTGTGGCAGACAAGAATTCATTACCATGGTGCACTCTGAGTGGCCAAAGAAAGATTGAGGCTTTGCTTGGAAAAGCCATTAGAGATGTTGAGTTTCCATGAAAGGAAGGAGGATTGGCTGTTTGAACTTGTGTTCATTGTACAAAAAACAAGTGAAATTACTTGTATACTGCTAAGCAAATCAGCTGAGGTGGCTTCTGCATAAAAATCAAAGAAGGATTGGCTTGTAATGGAAGTAAAATAAATATATATGAGCTGTTCTTTGGCCTCAGAAAAATGAGTATATCACCTAAACTTGTTGTATGTCTATTTAACTCTTACCTGTAATAAAATACGCCTGTTTTCTAGTTTATGCCACAAGTCTACCAGCGTGTATTAATTTGAAAACAAACCAGCAGGAGATTCCAAGTCAGAACGTAGAATTTACAATTTAATATGAAAATTAAAATAAAGTAATAGTACAGAATCACTGGCTTAAACTGGCAGTCAGAATACAACCTGACACCCTGTTGGTGAGGGTGTTGGTAGCAGTCCAGTTAATTGGTGGCTGCAGTCCTTTTGGAGTGGCAGATGTGGTTCTGTTGAAGTGGTGATCCTGTAGAAGTGTCAGGTCTTTCTCTGGAAGTCCAGCAGTGATTATGTCACTCTTGTCCTCTGGGAATCCAGTAGGTAGGGCTGCCTTAGGTGTTCCAGGCCTCAGAGTATATCCAGGTAGGAATGCTTGGCTTCTCCCCCTGGGCAGAGCATCTCACAGTGAGATGATGTAATTTTATCAGTCACAAAGTGAGGCTTGATGGCCCATTAGCAGAAGATATTCTCCCCCTGCCCTCCCCCAGAGAATTACCAGAAATTAGTCAGGGAGGAGATAAAGAACATTTCCCTTCCTTTCTTACATGCTTACACAGATGGTAATAGAATACATATTTTTGCTTACATCTTGTAACATAAGACACAGTGCTGCTGGAAGAAGTAAATTTGAGAACTTGGTTTAAAAATGCTTTTAGGTTTTATTTGTATGTGATGTGTGATGAAGGCTTTTAAGTTACCATATTCTTCTGGGATAACTTGCAAAGAAAGAATTTTTCAGTTTTGGAAATAGGTGAAAGGTTTGAGCCAAGATCAGTTGTGTTCTCTGGTGTAGAATTGCTGTCTAAAGGATTTCTGATCTAAAGATTCATGACCTTTGGGTTTTGAAATCTAGGTTTGGTGAGATGTAAATGGATAGCAACACTGTGTGGCTGTGCTGCTCTTCTGTTTAGACAAAGGACATGAGAACCCATAATTGTGTTTCCCAGCAAATATAAGAAGCTGAGCAGCAGAGCTTGCTCACCTGAAGTCTGAAAAATCTTGAGGACCTGCAAAGCCCTGTTTGGTTCGTTTTGAGTAAAACTGTAAGCCTTTCATTCATAGGGAACACTTTCTAGTAACTGTTTTGGAGCATTGCCACTCCTTGCTGTTTTGGCACAAAGTGATGAAAGTTTACCTCAGGCTTTGGCTTCTGAGAACAGGTATTAAATAGAAAACAAATCTTTCACTGGGGATATGAGGGAACAAGAAGAAAAGTTTATTTACTTCTAGCGATGAAGAAAAATTTCAAATTTGATTTTGGACTATCCTAAACAGTCAAAACAAAGATGTTTAGTGTAAAGACATGCAATTACCTTATTTTCTCCTCAGCCCTACTAAAGTTCATGATATTGAAGTCAACTTTAAGATATTTAGCTTAATAATCTGTGACAATCTGGGAAACAACCAAGACTAACTATGTAAATCTACTGTCAGTGCAGAGAATTGTTTTTTGCTGAGCTTTGTCTGTTAGTAATTCTTCAAAGGTGGCTCTTACATAAATTTATTTCTTCTTATAATTTTCTGACTGGTGTTATTTGAAACTTTCCACCCTTTGCCTGCCGTCAAGGAGGTAAGAATAATTAGGATCAATCATGGACATATATATTCCTTTTTCCTCTGCTTTTTCTCTCTTAAACCAGCAGACAGTTAAAGCCGTCGAACTTTGCAAAGAGAATGCAAAGGTGTTCTCCTTCCTCGCCAAAATCCCCACTATGACATGGTGGCAAGAATGAAAGCTGTCTTGAAGATATATGGTGCAACTGGATAGTATATTGTTCTTTTTGAGTAAAATTTGAAAAGATGCTGAAATGAACTTGTCTTGTTTCCTAAGTGTCTTTCAGTGAATGAAGACCTTACATTTGTTGTGTTTCAGTGAGCTTCAAGAGGATTTTTTGCCCTGTTAAATTAAAAAAAAAGAATCTTTGTAAAGTAGAATAATAGAAGAGAAACCAGAAGACATTTGTAAATTTGTATACATACATAAAAAGTGAAATAATTTTGAACTAAGGTTTTGATTTTTAAATACTAGTTTAAGGATCAAACATATTCCTGTCATTACCTAGATCTGTAAATTTACATGTGAATATGACTTGCTGTGAGTTAAAAACTATGATAATATAGTTGGACTTTATTTTGGGGGGAATTCTTACTTCTTGTTTCCTTTTTAATGTATGTGGAAGAAAAGGGGTTGGTTCAAACAACTATAGCAACTGAATAGAAGCCCAAAGCTGCTGTATTATTATTGTTGTTGTTGTTATATAAACCAGATTTTACATTCTAGTAATCCCTCACTCTAGATGTCCTGAAATATCCTAGTCTCCTACTTTTGTAGTAAAAGTTACTTTAAATTAAAGGCAGAATTTGAGTCTGAGGCTGGTTTGGACTTGAAGATGCTGAACTGGCATGGCAAATCTGAATGTTAAAGAGGTTGATGGTTTCCAATCAAATGGGGCTCAGATTTCTTTGTTTCTTCCCACTGCTGATGGCTTTAAAGTCTGCCATTGACGCTGAGCCAACAGCTTGCTCTTGTTCCTTGTCAAAAGAAGGACTCTGGAATGGGGTCAGATAGATGCATGTTGGTTTCTAAACAGACAGACCTTTTTGGCAGTGAGCAAAGTGATAAAAATAGCTGGAAGTGTGAAGAGAAAAAAGACAAAGGGAAGAACAAAAGGTAAAAGGGACATCAGAGTTTGAAATGCATGTAATCACACCCTGGATGTATCCTGTTTCTGAATTTCTACCAAATATCTTTTTTTTCTATTGGTATTTTTCTGCAGTATTTCGGTTTCTTAGTCAGGGCAGGCTGTTAGGGAAGTTCTGGTGAAAAACAGTTGTCGGAACATGCACAAATACAACAAATAAAAGAAAACAATGATTATTTATTTATACATATGAACTAAATAAATTCCCATGTAATTTTAAATAAAATCAGATATAAACCCGAGGATAAATGTATTGTTTTCAACAAGGTCAGGACATTTGCATGGAGGTTAAACATGAAGTCTCCGATACACACTTAAAAGCATTTTAAGGAATTGTCAAACACACATACTCCTTGTGGTAAAACCAGCATGAGAGTCCTGTTCCTGGTTACTCAGTCTAGCTCTGTGCCAAGGCTTACTGTTCCCCAAGTTAAAATGATGCAAAGGCATGCAAGTTCTTGCTGTAAATCAGACTGTTGATGTTGAAGAACTCAGCAGTAATGTGTTAAGCACCTTCTTTAGAGCTTTAATTTGAAAGAGCAAATACTTGGGTTCTAAACTGCTGTTGCACTTTCCTCCTTCTACATAACCACAATGGCATCTGCTGTAATGATATTGTATTGCTGTTTCAATACTCTTCCAGAGGACTGAAATACAGAATATAATTTTTCCTGCTTTTGAGCCACTAGAGCATCTTTCGTGAATGTTTGATTTTTGAGCCATCAGCTAGGACTAAATCAGCAGAAAACTCCCCCATAGTGTAGTCTAATTCACACAAGAACAGTGTATTATGTTAACAATACCTTAAAAACTACCTGTCAAACAGGTAGATTTAAGGTAAATTAAAGAGATGAAGTTGAGAAGTCAAGTGGTCTATGTGTTCTATTGGTTTGCTACTGGAATTTTACTCAGTTTCACCCATTTTGACTGCAAAGAAAACCAGCCATTTTAATGTTTCTATATAAAATCAGTTGTAGAGAGAGTTGAGGATTTTTGACCATCCTGAAGCAAATATTATTGCCATGTTATAATCTGTACCATGGTTTGAAAAAGAAATGTATGAAAATTAGTCTTGAGAAGTATTGAAAAGAGCCATTGGTATGAGACATTGTATGTCTTGAGATCTGGGATGCAGCCCCTTAGTTTTCCTGTTCTACCTTCTTTCAGATACAGATTTATTTTTTTTTTATTTTTAGGAAAGATCATCATTTTCATCTTTTTCTATTTTTTTTTCACTTACAACAAATGAAAAGTGGTTTGCCTTTTGAGTGTTTTCTCTTTCATGCTTTGCTAGCCAGTTTTTGTGCATACAAATTATGCTTCTGCAGTTTCAGTATGTTATTAGTTGGTCTTAAAAGACATCCTAGACCTCACTGATCACGTTTTTCATGTCAGATTGAAGCTTAGGCACTTTAGTTTCCAGCAGTGGCCAGCATAGAATCATAGAATAGTTTGGGTTGGAAGAGACCTTAAAGATCATCTAGTTCCAATCCCTCTGCCATGGGCAGAGATAATTTTCACTAGACCAGCTGGCTCAGAGTCCCATCTCGCCTGGCCTTGAACTCTTACAAGGATTGGGCATCCACAGCTTCTCTGGGCAATGTGTTCCAGTGCCTTCCCATGCTAACAGTAAAGAATTTCTTGCTGGTGTCTAATCTAAATGTACTATCTTTCAGTTCAAAGCCATTGGCCCTAGTATTATCACTACATGCCCTTGTCAAAAGTCCATCTCTGTCCAGTGTGATTTAGGTACTAGAAGATTTCTACAAGGTCTCTGTGGAGCCTTCTCTTCTCTGAACAGCCTCAGCTCTCTTAGCCTGTCTTCATAGGAGTCAGCCACTTTCTTTGTTTTCTTCCTGCTTTGATTCAACTCCACCCACTTTCCTCCTGTCTTACCTTACCTTTTTCTTCCACCTCAGGTTTAGATTGTCACACAGTGATAGAATAGGTAGGATTGGAAGGGACCGCTGAAGGTCATCTAGAACAACCTCCTTGCTTAAACAAGGTTCCCTGGAACACATTATTGAGGGTTGTGTCCAGATGGTTCTTAAATATCTCCAGAGGAGACTCCACAAACTCTCTGGGCAAGCTGTTCCAGTGCTTCAGGCCTGAAAATCCACTTCTGGACTAGTTTTTTAACAAGTTGCACATTAAGTGAATTACTTCATAGAATAAACACTAACAGTTGCCCTTTCCATCACAGAAATTATTGTTATCCTTTGAATTCCTACATGCTCTCAACTGTGCTGGAGACATCCCACTCTTCTCTGCTTATGGTTCTCATCTTCCCTGTCACCAAAACAGACACTGTCCTTCAGCTGCCGTTTTGTGTCAGGAAGAAGGTGAAAGCCACTTATTTTTCCTCTCAGCCTGCACTTTTCTGCCGCTGTATTTTTCTTTCTCTCCTTCTCATATATTGGTTTCTTCAGACCATCTGGAAGGACTGATTCATTCTGTGCCCTTCTCTTGCTGTAACAAGATTTCTGCCAGAGAAGTCATTCCATGTTAGTCTTGTCTCTGTTCCATCTGTAACCTCTTTCAGACAGGCAACAGTACATACAAAAAGACCTTAGTCATCCCAGGGCTGATATGTTGTCTGTATATGTATATATATGTATACACACACACACACACACCTACCTATATATTTATGCACATATGCACACACAAGCAAGTGTACAAACCTTTAAAAGGTATAAAATATAAAGGTGATTCTTGAAGCCAGTCAGTAAAAATGGATTGTGTGTAGACAGAATTCCCAAAGTCAGGCTGTTTCCTGGAGTTGCATGATGCTCAGGTGTCTTCACACTTGCTTTCTACCAGCTGCCAGAGAATTCCTGTGCTGTGCAGTTCAGCTCTTTGTAGGAACTGGTGACTAGGTCCCAGTGAGGAAGCTTGGTACCAGAAATGAGACATCTGCACTGGCAGAGTGGTCATATCAGACTCATGACAGTGACAGGGTACAGCTGCAAGAGTGCAGCTTCCTACACCACAGTTGCTGGTGCTAGAGTTGGGGGCTGAATCATAAAAATGAAGCAGAAATTATGCCTATGCTCCTGCAGAGAAACAGAGGCAAGGACACAGTTTTCTGTGTTTTGTAAGCTTGGATATCATACTCGGCCTTTAGAACCATTAAAACATTTGGATTTCAGAATTTCTGGAATTTTTTAAGTTGAGGGTAAATATTTTCTCTTGTCAGAACCAAGAAAACATGTAGAAGATACTTAAGTAAAAAGTAAGATTTTATTATCTTACTTTGCTGACTACTTTGTTTCTGTTTAGACCTTAAAATGACAGACATAAAGAACCATAGCCCGATTATTTTAAGGTAATTCTTGCTGCAACCATATAAGCTGGTTAAGTCTCTTGCAGAAGATCATATCAGAGACTGATCCTCATGCATAATAGCTTGCTAAACATTTTATTCTACAAGTATATCTTGTCCTATTCATTTTGGTATATAAAGGATAGTATCTATATTTCACTTCTCTCTCAAATATTTGTATTGTATGCTCATTACGCAAAATTGCTTAGGCATTTTTAGCAAATGAAGTAACAATTGTTGGCTTGTGGGATATTTTTGGCAAGCAAAAATCCACCTTTACTGCAAATTCTGGAGGGAACAGAATCAGTCTCATTCCAAATCAGAACAAATTTTGGTGTTTGAGATAGTAAACCTTACTGGAGCATTTTTATGTATCTATATTCGTATGGCTCAGCTTGTAGCTATGTACTCTGGGATGGCTGAGCTGCTAACCTATTTTGTCAGATTCTTCTGACTTCTCAGTCTCAATCGCAAAAAATTTACTATTACTATATCATGTTAACTATTTATAAATATGCTTGCCTGATTCAAAGATTTTACAAGACACTACAGGATGCTGCAATGATGTTTATTGCATGAAGTTCAATTTATAGTAGAATAAACACAGAGATGAATTTATTGATGTTCTGGAAGCAACTTTTCCCAAGTGAAATATTTCTTGGTTTTTCTTTTTGTTTTGCTTTTTGTTTGTCGGTTCCCTCCCCTTTTCTCCCAAATCTTGCAAAACTTTTCAAATCCTTTTCGTAAAAAATGAAATTTCATTCTGTTTACCCCCAGACTAATTAGGAGTAGCTGTCTTCATTCTCCTTCCTATTCTCATAGGCACCTGTGAAAAGTTGATCACTGTTCTTCTAACTGTAATTAAGTTACAGTTTTTATTTATATCATGTGTGAATGAAAATAAGTCTTTTATTAAAACAACTAGCTAAAACTAGACTTCATGTTGGTCTAAAACAAGATTTTGAAATATCCATCAACTCTCTAAAAAGAAAAGCAAGGAAATACGTTTCAGTAAACATACCAATGAACAAGAAAAAGAGTTACAATGGCATATAAAGTCCAGATTAATTCTATAGTTGAGATAATGGGCATTTAAGCCCATTTTTGAAAGATGTGAAGTAACATAATTAGATGATATGACTTTTAGTACATTCTTAGTTTTCATCTCTTTGGGTTTTTTCTTCTTTTAAGTCTGTCTCTTCATGTGCTTTTATTTTTATAAATCCCTTCGGGCTTATGAACCTTGTAAACTAGGTTTGAGTTTTTCTGATTTTTTTCCTAAAAATTTCTTTCCAAATACTGTTTTCTATCAAAACTCCTGTAAGGTAAAACAAAATGTTTAGTTCTTTTTCATGTCATATTTGTATAATGATTTCTTCTGGAATGAAATATTAAAAAAAAAATAATCTCTTGAAGAGTACTGACATCGCCTTGCCTTTTAAAGAGAAAAATAAAATGTATCAATTTATTTCACATCAAGTAAAACCTAAATGATAGAAATTTGTCCTACATAAAGGTGTTCAAGGGCTGACAGGTACAAAAGAACACTTATTCTAAGAAACATAAGGTTATACATGACTCTATGTACATTCCTATAGTGACTGTACATTACACTGGGGCACATTGTTGATACATTTTTTTGCCTTGTTCTTGCTGTTCCCCAAGGCTTGCTGTAGGTATTTAGAAATGAACTGCATGGCTATGTGATGTAGCATATTATCACACAGCATTTCAGAGGTGCAATATGTCATCTATTTTAGGCAGGAAGCACCCCATACAAAGAAAGCAGGAAAATCTGTGCAAGCCAGGGGGTAGTTTTCTAGAGTATTCAGGGAAATAGTAACTGTTATGGTTCACTGACTATTTAAGGTGCTTTGGCACATGTAACATTTTAAGGTATTCAGAACATAGTAAGCAAAATCCAGTGAAGTGGCCTGATCCTGTTAGTTCCTTTTCCTTTGTGAGCTGGCTTTTTCACATAGATTTTTGCTTAGCTACATCTCTGCTGTGAGTAAGAGTGCCTTACAGAAAAAACTGGAAGAATGAAGAAAAAACTGATAAGAAGTAAATTTTTAGGCTCTGGTAACGAAAAGATAATGATTTATATCTTTATCAATAAATACCTGTCATTTTTATAGAGTAATGGAGGAACTAAAAATGTTTCTTAATTATATTCAGTACATACGACTGGTTGTACAGATACTAATAAATAAATAAATTTCAGCATTTTTAACCTTTGTCTCTCTAACCATTTTAAACCAATAATTTTTGAAATCCTAGGTAGAAATGAAAGATCAAATATATAGTAATGATACATGCAAATAATTATTATGGCTGCATCTTGATCTTAACATCAACCTAATATTAAGTTCTTTCTTTTTCAAATCCTCCTAAATCTTTCAGTACTATATTCTGTTTTTTCTCAAATGCAAATTATTGTCAAACATTTTGTGTACATGTATGCTGCTGTGCCTAAACAACAATGCTGACCCTTGTCGATAAAGTAAAAAAATAAAAAAGATCATGAGAGGTATAACATTTCTTCAACTGAAATATGATTATATTGTTTATTAATAGACAATACCAAAAGTCAAATATCTGGTTTCTTTAAGAAAAGCTTTTTCAGTATGAGGAATGATAGACGGGTTCTGTATGATAATGAAAAGTGAACCCTGTTTAATGAGGTTTGCTTTTACTCAACTGAATTGGTGTTTAGCACAACAAAAACAAAACATAACAAAACAAAACAAAACAAAAAAACACCAACAAAACTCCCAAAAATCCCACCTATTTTCCTACATCTCTACTACAAAGGACACTCTTTCAATATTGTAACAGCTAAAGGCAAAAAATAAAAGATGCTACAATTATATTTTTCTTACTGGGGGTGACCTCTAGTGTGAAACAATGGCATTTAGCATTCTTTTGGGTTTGAAATGACAGCTTTTTGCCAATTACACTGTATTTCACAAGTTTTCAGGTCAGCGTATAGAGTATCAAGGTACTTCATCATTAAAAACACAACCTCTGGCCCTTACTCTGGAGTAATTCTGTTTTCTCAGTCTAGTGTTTCCTTGAAAAGTGTTTGTTTGCTGATATTATTTTTAAAAATTCCAATAACTTTTCTTGTGCAAACACTGTAATTCAGATTCTATCTTGTTATTTATGGCACCAGTGAAGCTGTTAGTTATACCTATAATTAGCTCTTCATGCATTCATTTCCTCTCTACCATTCAGCTGCATGAATACATCTATGCCAGATAAAACCCACGAAAAGACGTTTTTTTAAAATAACTCACAGAGAAAACTGTATTAATGAAAGTCAAATTTACCAAATGAAAATGTGAAAACCTGGAGTACTTCTTTCTAGAACAGTTAATTATGCGGAATACTGTGGCATTTTCCACTCCAATTTGTTTATAGATGTCTTCCGTCTCTTAGAGCTGTATACTCTCTGTGTACTTGTAGAAAGCATATATTTATAGGCTTTTGTTTATTTGTTTAAGTTACAGGCTATATCTATTCACAGCAAAGCTGACTTTGTAAGTAATTGCATTATCCCTTTGACTGTGTTCAATAGAGGCATGAGTTTATGTGCATTACAGTGTGACATGCCTTACTTTTACTCATCCCATTAGTTGTAAAATCATTGCTGAATATTAATTTTCTTCTTTACTGAGAGACATGTGGAATTACTGTAATTCCAAACGGTACCATCCATATCCATGGGAGACGCAAATTACTGAGATTATGAGTACATTAACATGGTGTATGTTAGTATAAAGACTATCAAATAATAGCCACATAAAAAATAATTTACTGCACACTTTTATTATCTAATTGTATATTTAACCTATGTGGGTTTGTGAGAAAAGGAATATTATTGAATAAAAAAAGGAGAGATTATTTTGAAGTAAATGTAGATCAATGTTAAATGAAGTATTTTAAACTTCTGAAATTGATTTAGAAAGCTGTTTATTCTCCTTGAGATCCGAGTTATTTCGTAGCCATGATGTTCTTGGGATTTGTCCAGTTCAATCTTGTAAGTTAAACAGATCCTAGGCTATGTATAAGCTAAGGAGGCTCTTGAGCACTAAGTGTGTGGACATGTGATGTACTAATCTTTTATACTGACATTCATGACAAAATAAATTATACTCTGTAAGAGGTGGACTGGCATTTGATCAAGTTGTTGTGACAGCCAGTAGAGACCATTGCTTTAAATTACTTTAGAAGTTTGCAGTGGAATGCATCTGTTGCAAGTTGTATGCTCATTACCTTAAAAGGAAAAAGAAAAAATCATCAGATTCTTCATGTTTCCTTTTTGAGGGGTGTTTTGAGATCTGCTGGCCAAAACATTGCCAATGTTTCAATGCTCTTACAATACCTCAGTATTTCAAAAGTTTTCAAAACAGAAGCAGGTAGTTTGAACTACTCTACAGTTTCCCTGAAGGTCGATTTTGGCGTGTCTATTTTAATTATTTCCTCCAACCATTCCTTCCATACTGAGTCATGGAACATTTTTCAGGTCTCAAATATTTCTGAATCTTTTGTTCACTGATTGATGAATGTCGTCTTCTTCATTGCTTCTACTGCTTTTATGCATCTTGAAAAAATAATTCAGCATGTCCTATTTTCTGCCTTTTATTCTTACACAGATAAATATACAGCCCCCTCATGGAAATAGCCTGTGTCCAATTACCATATATTAAAAACCTCTTGTACTTCCAGTTCAGCAGTTAGATTTCTATCTACAGCTAAGCAAAGGGACAGAGTTCACATTCATCTAGAGTGAAACAATATTAGAAGATTAGGGAAATAAGATCTGTGTTTATCTATATCATACTGATATTGAAGTTGACCTAACTTTGGAGTGCTGTTCTTTTGAAGACTATAATTCCTGAGATCCAGGTGGATGGAAGATACTTTGGATAGGGGATCCAAATATTTGCTCAGTTTCTGGTGATACATGTTTGAACTTAAAAGAAAAACCTGAATTATTGGAGATTTCCTCAGCTGAATTTCATTTATAGTCATGTAAACATATACTAGTGTGTGCACTAGGCTTAAACGTAGTTGTTACCTCTGTTATGAGTTGAATCTGTTATGACAAATTAAATGGAAGCTTTTCTGTAATTAAGTTATGACTGTTTTAATAAAATTAATTAGAAATTTCAAAACCACCACTCCCTTTGCCATGAATTTGCATCAGTTCCAAACCTGATCCTCAGAAAATTGTGCAGCAGAGTACAATGAAGGGTGAATATTGTACTCTCAGTCCCCTTCTGGCTGGGATTCCAAGGAGGATTTTTTCCTAGTTGTGGAATATTTATTTGTTGGTGCATAGTTAGTGTAAGTTAAGTCCAGGGTTTCAAATATTAGTGATGGAGAGTTGTTTAATGGTAGTTTCATTGTTGCTCAGGTTTCATTGTTCCAATATGTTAAACCCGACAGTGTGAAAATAGAGGTAAGAAAAGTGTTATTCTGAGAGTACTCTGAAAAATTGAATAAAACAGTCTCAGAATTAAAAATATTTTCAGAAATGATGCCTTGTAAATGAAAGCTTGCAGAGTAAGTGATATTTGATATGATTTCATTTGTATGGATACCAAGGGTATCTTGTGTGGGTTCAGTCAGAGTGCGTGTTCAATATCTGCAAATATTAAAGCCAAAGGCATGCAAGTGTTCTAAGGTACTTCAGCATTTCCCAATCATTTAAAGGTAGTGTTTTTGGAGAATTATGTCTTCGAATATCCTATAGAGAACCTTTATTTGGCTTGTATCCAAATTATTGGATATCAATTAGGTAAAAACTTGTGTAATTCCTAGACAGAAATACTTTCCATTTACTAGAAACATTCAAAACAGTTTTTCTTTCCTGCTGTTCATGCCTATAAGGCCCTTCATTTCTTGGATGGACGTGTGGACTGATTGGCTTTTAGACCATAGGTTAAAACAACACAGCCCCTCAAACTCCTGGCATCCATGCCCATGTGCCAGCAGCAGAAAATCGATGGCAGCTCTGTTTTGCAAGGTCACCCGTCTGGTTATTTCCTCATCTTCTAGGAGGTCACTCAAGGTCCTAGATGTTAAATTTGCCTGGCAGGTCACCTAACACTCAAGATTCCCTAATTCACTCAGGGATTTGGCAGCCGCTACCCAAGGTAGGAAAACAGAAACGGCCCTATGGCCGTTTCCACTTGGATTTGGCCCTATGATAAATTTTGCTATCACGATGCTCATCAAATTGAGAGGCACCCCTTTTAACAATTTTGGAATTTGTTTTAGCACGCTGAATTGAACTTGTGTCATGTTGGACGAAGCCAGAGATAGGTGCCCCAGGGTGCACGGTCCTCCGAGAAGATGAGAGGGGATTCCTGGGAACGCTCTAGCTCCATAAATAAGAAAGACCTCTTTATCTAACTTCGTCGCATACCGTCGTTGGTGGATGGAGCCTTAATTTTTACCACATGTGTACACCATTTATCTGCTCTAAATTGCACCTTATGCTAACATTTTCATATAAATCCACTCAGGCATTTGGTGTAAAGTCAAAGTGTACACAAGAATCAGCTTTTGCCAAGCCCAGTAGCTGGAATTCCTGGAGCTTGGCCTTGGTATACAATAGATTGTATACCCACTTTTGCCGCAGGACCAGGGGGTTGGTCACTGCTGTTCAAGCGTAATTCACCACCCCCCAGTACCTAAAGCTCTCTGCCCACTGATTTGGTGGATTATCTTTGTTAAATTGATCTTGAACATTGAGGGTGGAATTCGGGTATTCTGTCAATTTTGAAGGAATCCGCACCAGACAGGTTGACATCGGATTCTCTGCTGCTGTAGTGGACAGGTGCAGGTGACTCTGATTCATGGCATGGGCCAGGGTTACCCAGACATTTTTTCAGGGCTGTGGGACAATCCACATGCCCACCAAGGACTGGTCTAAGGCCATGAATTGGAGCCCACAGGTGATGGTGAGTATCATGACAAACATGGTGGATGCCTGAAATAAAATATCAACAGAACACATAATAAATATGGAGCAAAGGTGACAACTAAAAGACTTGAGGGGAAAGGTAAACAAAGAGGGTGACATTAGGGGTTCTCTTTCCTCCTGCGGCGTCTCTGATTCTGCACAAAAGCGCCATTTTGAGGATCTTCTTGACCGTTGGGGGCAACAACTTGTGGTGTGCTGATTTCTGTCGTTAGTATATAGGGTTTGACCCATTTTCTTGGGATCCATCTAACCCCTGAGGCGTAGACACGCAGGCGTATCCACGCCCCCAGGTAATAAGATGGATCGGACCCTGGATTTCTCCAGAGTCCGAGTCCCTTATGAGGACTGGTGGCTTTTCTTTGATTTCTAATTGCTGATGTTGAGGAAAATGCCTCAGGACTGGCAGCTCAGGTCTGTCAAAGGAACAGTTTAAAAAATTAATGGTAAAAAGCATCTTGCAGAGCCTGAGATGTGTTATCTGAGTCCGGACATCTCCCTGCTGGTGGGTGAGGATGCACTTCAAGGTCTGATGTGTGCGCTCTATTACAGCCTGACTGGTGGAGGAGTGCGGAATCCCCGTCCCATGTTGAACCTCCCAATTCTGCAAAAACTAGCCAAATACCTTAGAAGTATAGGCTAGGCCGTTATCTGTCTTAATGACGGATGGAACCCCTAAGACCACGAAGGCTTGTACTAGATGTGTTTGGGCATCTGCAGCCTTTTCACCAGCGTGGGCTGAGGTGAAAACTGCTCCTGAGAAGGTATCAAGTGATGCATGAACATACTTAACTCATCCGAACTCAGGAGTGTGGGTAACATCAGTCTGCCACACCTCGCAACTGTGGAGCCCCATGGGGTTCACTCCAGAACCCAGTGATGGCAAGGTGGATTCCTGGCAGTTGGGGCATGTGGCCACAATCACCCTGGCTTGGTCACTCCACAGGTGGAATTGGAGGACCAGCCCTGGGGCATTCTGGTGGAACTGTTGGTGGCTTAACTTGGCCTGTTGGAAGATGTTAGGTTGGCCAGCCAACTGCAGAGGTGCTGCTAGGGTGTCTGCTTTGCCATTTCCCTCCATGATAAACCTGGGAAGGTCAGTGTGCAACCTCACATGGATTACGAGAAAGGGCTGCTCTTGGTGGGAAACCAGATATATCAGCCATTGGAGCAAGCCAAAGATGGTGGGATTGGAGACTTAAGTACTGCTTGTTCTGCTCTGGACACTACACCTGATACATAGGCCAAATCAGTCACCAAATTAAAAGGTTCTGAGAACTTCTTGAAGGTCCTGACGACTGCATCCAACCCAGCAACCTGTGGAGAACCCTCCACGATTTTCACATCGGCTTCCCACCGCTGAGTCTGAGGGTCTTTCCAAGTCACTACTGGCTTGTGGGATCCTCCGGATGCATCTGTAAAAACTGTCAGTGCCTTGAGTGGACAATGACTTTGGATGTCTTTTGGGATCAGATTAAACTCAGTATTAAATAATTTGTGCCCGGATGATTAATTGAAATTTGTCCAGTGTAGCTGTCCAGAGAGAACTGTAGGTTTTCATTCTCTCGGAGCAAATGCTCCAGAGTCTCCTTGGTCATCCTCCCTGTGGATGTTTTGATGGGGAGATGAATGCATGTAAAGTCGCACCCCACCAGCAGTCGTAGGTGCACCCTAGCTCTTACAATTAGCTGGGCCATCAACTCTTGTAGTCTAGTGATGCTTTTGGACAACTGATGACCAAGGAACACTCACTCTTGATTAAGAGGGGATACCACTGGTCTGTGTCCCATTGGAATATCAGCCTATGGAGGTATGGCAGCTTACCCAAGATGATGACTCTAAACAGCAGGTCTTCACAGCACTGATGGGCTTGCTGGCCTGCTATGGTGGATTGGACCTTCTCAAGTGCAGTCTTGGACTCCTGAGTCAGGACCCTCGGTGAATACAACTCCTCTCCCCCCTTCAATAAGTTGAAGAGAGGTGACAGATCCCCCGTGATGAGCTCCAGCCAGGGCCTGATCCTGTTTAAGGACCCACATAGCTGGTGCAGATCTCTCAATGTTTTCGGGTTGTCATTGATCAGCAGTTTCTAGGGCGTGATGGTGCGCTGGCTGATCTCGTGTCCCAGATACTTCCAAGGCAGCAGGCATTGAACTTTCTCTTTTTGCAACTCAAATCCTGCCACCGATAAGGCTGCAGTAGTGTCCTCAAGGGCACATGCAATATGTCACTGTCAGGGGCACAAACAAGGACATCGTCCATGTAATGATATATGATACACTCATTTTCCCTGGCGCACACTGGGGACAGAACTCTTGCGACATACCACTGGCAGATGGTAGGACTGTTCTTCATCCCTTGTAGGAGAATACGCCAGTGGTAGCGTTCATGGGAGCTCCTCTGTTGGTGGAAGGCACAGAGAAAGCAAACCGCAGTGCATCAGCTGGGTGAAAGGGAATATGGAAAAAAACAATCTTTTATATCAATGACCACCAATTGCCAGTTTTGGGGGAGCATAGATGGGGAAGGCATCGCTGCTTGGAGGGATCCCATATCCTCAATGACATTGTTTATCTTTCTCAGATTGTGGAGGAGGCACCACCTATCCCCCCAGCTTCCTGATGACAAAAACTGGAGAGTTCCAGGGGCTGTTGGTCTCGACTATATGGCCTTTGGCCAATTCCGTCTCCACAATCTGAGTGAGCACCCTTAATTTTTGCTTGCTCAGCGGCCACTGCTCTACCCAGACTGGTGTATCAATTAAGTCTTAGGGTAGGGTGCTCTTCAGTGGCCATGCCTAAAAATCCTGAGGGACAGGTAGGTCCAATTTCGCCCCCCACTGGGGGCATCTCTCCCACACAGGGTGAACTTGGAATTTAAAATGAATGGGCGCACAGACACCAATTACCCATTTGGCCCCGTAATTTGTACTAGGCTCTTAGAACGTCTCGCCGATTGAAAACCCCCAACCCCCAGAACTGAGCTGCTCATGTTTGACGTGCTTCCATTGTGACGGCCATTTGTGTAGGGGACTGACCGTCACATCTGCCCCCATGTCCATCGTTTCCTGCAGCCGGATTGAATGTTCCCCTGTTCTTAATGCCACACCACATGAGGGGCTTCTCCTGTCCCCGCACTTCAGTGAAAAAACTGAAAGGTCCAGATCATTGCACATGAAGCACGGTATGGGAATGGCTTGTGCGATAATCTGGCCTTCCAGCAGGAAGAGGTGGGGGTGGACACAGTGTGTCATGAGAGTGAAGTATTCTGGGTCGATTGTTAGGACTGCAGGAATGACTTCAATCTCAAGGGGAGTGTATTTGGTGTCCCCTACAATAAGATACTTGCAGTCCAAAGATGAAATGCGCCTGTGGGTCTCTGCCTGTTGGATGTGAGGCAGAAGTCCAGGCTCTGTGCCAATCTCATGCCATTCCTGGTTTCGAAAGAAAATAGGTTGTGTTATTCTTAATCTGTATGGTTTGTGATAATCATCGGTAGTTATCTGACTATTGTGTTTATAATCAGTTGGTGCCCCGTGATTTATTCTACTTTTGTAACAGTGCGGGTTAGGCTTGTGCTCAGTATTTAGTTTTTTGTGCCTGATGGCATGAAGCTTCCTCCCCCTTTTCTCCCCCCCCCACTTGGAGGAGCCTTCCCCAAGAAGGGGCAGCGGTTAATGAAATGATCTTCCTGCCCACAGTGGAAACAGCAATGCCCTGGTGGTAATGGGTTTCTTAGAGGAAAAGGAGATCCTCTTGGGGCTACAGAGGCTGCTGCCGCTGATTTTTCCTGCGGTGGGTTGGCCCTAATTATGTCTTCTACGATGATCATTGCCTTGCGGGTGCACTCCTCGATCACTTGATCAAGCATTGGTGGTGGGGACGCAGGGATGGCTAGAAGGACTTTAGGGCAAGCTTCGTTAGCATTGGTGGTCACAATATCTAGAGTTGACTGTTCTTGCAACTGTAGATTTTCCACCTTCTTTTCCATGGCTGCTCTGCTTCGGTCGACAAAGTCTACAAACAGTTCTGTAAAAGACTGTGATGGCAATGTAAAGTACAACTGGTTCCTTGGAAGGCATGCCAAGGAACGCACATTCTGCAGCACCTCTGACCATATCTGAAACCTCTTTAGGAATTCCCCCTGCTTGTTTTTGTGCCAGGCTCCAATCACTCTCACCAATAAGGTTGTCCATTGTAATTGGATTTTCTTCAGCATCAGTAGCATATTCATCAATTTTCAAGATCTCTGGGAGGGGTCCCCTGTCAACCTCCTCTAAGTTCTTTCCCATAATTTATATTCTGATTGGGGTAGCAGGCGACTAAATAGATGTTTAATATCATGAGGGACTAGTGTTTTAGAAAAGGTTGCCTTTAAAAGGCTTCAAAAAAATTCACTTTTAGGGCCAAATTCGCATTTGGATTTGCAGAGATCTCAAATGCTATCATATGAAAGGGACTCCCATTTTGGATGTTGCCCAATCTTGTTGTAAGTGACAGGAACTAGGAATAAAGGGTTGTTATTACTCATTGTGTCTTGCTTCCCAGGCTCCTTCCCCCCAGCCACCACGTCACCATGGGAACCGGAAGGTGGGGCATGGGAAACAGGAAGTGGGGGGCAGAGCCCTCAGGCTGAGGGGCAGAACTTTGGGTGGAGGTAGCACACAAGGTGGGCAGAGCTGATGGTAAGGCCATGGGAAAATGGCTGGGATCAGCTGACGTGGAAGGGGGCGGAGGACAAGGAAGAGTAACAGATGGAGCCATGCAATGGCATGTGGGAAGAACCAGATTTAACACCGCAGGGGAAGAGGAGGGGTTTAGGGGAAGAAAGGCAGGGTCTGGGGAAAGTGTGGGAAGGAAGGGATTCTGGGGAGGAGAAGCTTTTGCCATGAAGTGACAGCCATCTGGAGGTGGTGGAGCAGCTGTCACAAGGTGGCGGACGTTTTAAAGCCCTTCTTCGGGATGAACAAGGAACGGATTTTGGGGAATGAAGCAACCTTGGGTGCTATTGGGACCATCTACAGGAATGAAGGGATTGGGAAGAGGGTTAGGGATAGGATCCCTGACAGTGTGGCCACCACTGTCAGGGCAAAGGTACTGAGGGGTGACAGTGGCAACCCTGCATCTGCTGCAGACGGGCTGCTCCCCTCGTCCACCTGGTGTATGAGAAGTGGGGGTGAGAGAAGAGGCTGGAGAAAGGGATCAAGGGAGAACAGGGGATTGCACTACTGGACATTTTTTACTTTCCCGCACACTGCTTGCATTATTATCTTTTACAACTTCTACAATCAAAAGAAATAACCTCATGAAGCCTTCTTGGACTGTGGGGTCACCCCTTCTGGTGCCCTCAGTCAACAAATATCCTACAGTCTTCCAAAAGTCCTTGTCCCTAACATCACTGACAGACATACGCGGAAACTCAAGAAACATCCAGCAAACAAATTTTGTAACTAAAGTTTTAGAAAATGTTTCACCCCTCTCCCTCAGGACCCCAACAACCTGGATATAAACCTCTCTCTGTTGGGTGGACAGTCAAATAACCGTGTTGCCCACTCAATTCCACCCTCTCACTGCTGGAAACAGGGGAAAATAAATTAAAGAAAGGGCTCCAAGAGCCAACGACAGCAAACCATTCGCACTGCACGTGTTGTGTCTCCTCACCCTCAGGAATGTGGCTGCCTACCTGGGAGCCCCCTAGCTGGGTCTGTTCCTTTGCCACCAGGGGAACTCACCAAACCGTCCACCTCAGGAAAAGAAACGGCAGTGTGGGTCCTCGGTCCCGAAGATGTCCTCCCAGGTGCTGAGGGGAGGGTTGTGTCTTCCTCCCCCGGGAGCACCACTGGACAAAAGTCAGCATGCTCACACAGGGGTGTTGGTGCTGCCAAGGACAATAAATGCAAAGGGCTGATGCCCACAGGAACAGTTCACTCCTGGAGGTATCTTCCTGTGCTGCAACGTCCCTCAGAGGTGGCATTGGACATGGTGCCAACGATGGAAAAGATGGCAGAAAAAGCCCTACGGTGGCGTGCCAACTGTGGCTTGCACAGAGGTCACAGGAGCGAAGCAGCGGCTAGCTGCCCCTTGCGTGACCGGAGGGGGCCACAAGAGCAGTCACTCCCAGGCTCTCTCTGAGACTGCCTGGGTAGTGGTGTTGCTATGGCATGGGTGACGCAGGCAAGTGCAGGCTGTGAGGTCCCAAGGCAAAGAAATGAGAGTGAACACTTGTATGGATGCCAAGGAAGCTTTATTCTATGACGGAACCAAGGACAAGTGTCAGAGAAAAAGGGTCTGCAGAGGCTTTTATAAAGGGAGTGGGTAGAAGGGGTGGAAACATAAGGCAACCAATAGACAAGGGCAAGGGGAGGGGCATGAGATAAGGCAGAACCAATGAGGATTACACAGGGGAGGGAAAAAGCCTCGGAGATGAATCATGGATTGAACTAGGGATAAAAGATGCAGAATTTCCTGGAAAGAAAGGGGGTTGGTTAAAATAGCAGACAGTGGCAGTGGGCATCACCATCAGGATTGACACAGGCATATAAGGGCATAAGGGGAGGAGCAGGGGGGGTCAGTCACTTTGAAGGACAACCAAGGGGTGGGAAAAACAGGGAGTAAACAACTTAGGGAGATACCATTCTGAGGGACTTTAACGGGTGTACAGAGGGTCAAACAATTTTTTCTAACAGAAGATAACTATCTTTTCTAACCAAACCAACGATACCACTTAAAAAACACACAATGCCACAACACACTGGATAAAGAAAGCACTCTGGCCTGTCAGATTCCATGTTGCACTTAAACCCCTTAAACTGCTTCATTCACATTTCTAGAGATGTTTTATTAATTATAAAACCCACTCAGATTTGTAGAATATTGTGGGGATGGTCTTAACAAATCCTCTGCTAGATGTCTGGGATCCACTGAGGTTTTTTGAAAACGAGAGTTGCCACTGTGCTGGTTAGGTAAAATATTATGTGCTTAAATAAACATCTGATTTCAGATGTTTCATTTTCCATGGTATTCTGGAGTTTAGCCTCTCTTACTTAAGCTCTTTTTAACAGTCTACTAGATTAATTTGCAGTTGTTGCTCAGGAGTAAATTTTATACCTAGTATTTCAAGAATGTGGAAGTTAGGGAAATATACTTGATTTCTAGAAAATTGTACTTCTGTGTACTGGCACTGCAAGTAGACTCAGTTTGAATAATGCATGGGATATTATAAGTATTACTATATTAGTAAACACAACACTCTCTAGCACAGTTGTTATCACTGTACAATTCTGTATTGTATTTTTCATTCTGACAGCCATACCTTCTACAGCACATCACTGTGCACTTTGATCTTTTTTGCCTAGCTTTGCTTTTTGCCATTTTATATTGCTGCTTTCCCAGGCTCTATGTAAGTGCTCACACAATTACCTTGACATCTTGAGAAATAATTATATTGTTTTATTTTTCATGGCTCATATTGGCCGTAATAAATAAGTCAGCTCACATAACTTTTGTCTTACCTCTTTGTGCTTATTTAACTGGTCTTAATCTGCAGAGTTTTATTGCTTGTTTTGGCATCTAGTGCAACTCAGTTTTCCCATAACCACTCAACCTGTGCAGCCTTAATAATGCTTATCTAAATTTCAATGTACAAAGTTCAGAGCACAATTATTTATATGCCACCAACAAATTAGTAGGTTTGTTTGTATGTATAGCTCTTGTATAGCCTGGTCTGCTTTTTATCTTTTATTAAGTCTATGCCACTTTGCTGACTAGTCAGCTAGTTATATATTGCTGGTTTTCCATTTAAAATAAAATAAAGCGTTGAAGACAGTTGACATTAACTATGATTGTGCAAGTCTTTATGTGTGTATAGGAGCACAAGGCTAAACTAATACAAGAATGCCATAAATGCCATTGCTCATGAGAAGTGTCAGAGTCCTGCAGAAGCAGCTTTGGGCTAGCATGGTAAGGCAGTTTGCCCAAAATAAAAACAGCCTTGATTTTCAGACAGTACATAAAAACCCAAGAAAGTATGTAGAAAGTGAGCGTTTCATCTGACCATATTGGTCTTTGCTGGAGTGAAACAGTAACTTTTGTTTACTGAAATCCACTTCTGCATTTGTTAGTGGAGTGGTTTTTTTCCTTAAAAAGTGAACCTGTACTTACATAAAAGTTAGTTATATGCTATTTTGAGCCTGGTTTTGCTTGATTCACCAGAAAATACTCCTGCAGCTCAAGACCAGTCTTTGCTTCTGATTGGTCTATGTCTTACCCTAATGTGTCAATATAATGGAGCATTTTCCTGAAATTGCACATAGGAGAATAGTAATACTAGTTCTTATGAATTAGGGTTAGAGTTCAAGACAATCAAGTCAATATTTTAGCTACTGTGCTGAGGTTTTTCTTAGAGTAAGTGTGAAGATAGTAAGTGTGAAGTCAAGAAATTAGTGTGAACTGAGGAATAAATGAATAGTATTTTTTTCATGTGAGTCCTGGCTTTCTTCAGCAGCCCAGATACCATTCCCCTGTGCTCTCACATTCACATCTTCCCATTCACATACTTTCTCATAATCAGTTCTATTCATATTGATTTTGATACAGTGATGCATATTTCATCTTGGAATTCAATGCTGTCAGTAATTAAAATATGAGCAATTTAATATTCTTACATATGCATAAATGGGGAATATAATACATGTGATACATAAATAATTAGCAAAAAGTGACACTGGAATTTTAGAGGACTCTGCTTATTCTTCTGCCAGCAAAATCTTTCTGAAGTTGACAATGAAGATGTAATGGGAGGCATTAATATGATTTTCTGCATAAGATAGTTGTGTACTCTTAAAGTCAACGCAGTCTTCACAGAAGTAGTATACTATTTTAATTCTACATGTCCTTGTGAGTTTTATATCATCAAAATAGCAAATGACTTCTAGCTATGTGGACAACAACATAATATTTCCTTATTCCTTTATCATGTTTTTTGCATTGGATCTTTTGTTTCCTACACAGGAACTAATTTGTTAGGCTGAATTATGCCTGGACCTTATTTCATGTCTAAATATTCTTTTCTGTGTGAAATATTATGAAGAGATGGTATCTTTGTTTCATTTAAACAGTAACATTTTTCGTTCTTTCTGATTAAAAAAATACATATTCAAACTGTAATGATTTAATGGTTGGGGGTTTTGTTTGTTTGTTTTTTGGTCCTTTGTTTTTGTTGGTTTTTTGTTGGGTTTTTTTTTGTTGTTTCATGTTTGGTATAACCAGGTTGCTTGCTTTGCTAACAACAGCAACAACTGGAGAGTGGAAGTTTACTTTAGAATACTGGGTTTTACCTATTTACAAGCTGTTTATGTGACAGTAATAACCTAAGAGGTTATAACTGACTTTTTTTAAACACTCATGTTTTCTCACTGGAATAACCAACATATTTAGAAGCTGTTAGTGATCTTTCAGTAATAAATTTTTTCCCTACAATTATGTGTCATTGTAAAGAGCTGTTAACTCATTTATAAGCAATTAATTATTAATTCATTTCCCTCATGCACCAACATTGCTTGCTGCATTTCTCTCTTGCTGTATAAACAAAATTCCATGCCACATTTGTGTTTGAAAGCCTTATCCTTCACTTTTATAGTGCAGCAACTTCCAATAATTCTTCCTAGCCTGGAAATCCATAGAGGGGGCTACAAACACAAATACCATGTAAAATTTCAAAGCTGTAGCTTCCGACGCATATTTTGGCCATTGCTGGTGAAGATACACCTAAGGAAAGAAGTTTGCACAGAGGTGATGCAATAATCTGTTGCTGAAAGGATTAGGAAAAGGGCTGCCTGGAAGCTGCCGGTTTTCTGGGTAGAGCACAAAATGCCATCTCCAGTGGTACCTGGCTTGAAAAGCCATGATTTTGCTTCAAGGTCTTGTATGATTCTGTCCACCCATTTACTTCTGTACTTTAACGTGCTTTTTCTAGTCTTTGTTTGACCCAAGGAAAAGACTTGTAAGCTTGTGTCAATATTCTCCTCTTTCTCTGCTCTCATAACTTCTTCCATATGGCCCCGTTTGTCTTCATCCCACTTCCTGAAGCAGTCTAGCAACCCTTCACACTCTTTCTGAATGACTCGTGGAAAACACAATTTGAGAAAAGAAAATTATAAATGTTGGCTTGCTCATCCAGTGAGTAGACACATGTCTATATACATAAGAAAATTATGAGTCATGGGGCTAACAAAATGTGTTTGTAGCTTTTTACCTTTTCTTTTCAATGATTTCATCAATTCACTCTCCTGCCTCTTACTCCCTTATGTATGTACTGTCTAATTAGTCTAACATTTTCAAAGCAGGGTCATCTTTTTATATCTTCATGGAATGCTCTACACATCACATTTATACATTTGTGAAGTTTTTTTACCATGTCATGTGATGATAATACATATTTGAAAGGCTAGTATGTTTACTTGAAATCTTTCTGTTTTATTAAAGATTCTTTTGTTTTCAGTTATGTGAATTAGATGATAAAAGGGATGATTAATTAACTTCCCTTAGTCTTCTTAGAAAAAGAAAGTTTTGATATATCTACATTCCAATGTCAAAATGTGTGTTACATAAAAGCTCTGTATTTTCCACTCCTCTTAATTCACATTGAGGTATGGTTTTGCATTTGAATATATTACTTCACTTGTGAGACTGAAAAAAAATCATACTAATAGTTCTGAAATGTGTTGGATGGCTTCAGCTGTTACTGACTGAAATGTGTGGAAAGTCTCCCACTGATTTCTGTGGGTGTTCAGTCAAGTTCTGTGTGTTCTTCTATCTTCATGCTTCAGCTTTTAGCAGTTTGGCAACATTTCGGAGTTATAAACCTTTTCTCAAGTTTGATGTGGTTTTTACGGACTTGAATTTTGAGTATCCCTGCTTGCCTGGCATGGGGAGGTTTAATCTTATGTTTGCAAGGGAATAACTAAATAGACAGAAGTTGCTGTCTCATCTTCAGCACTTTTTTGTAGTGAACATAATTTTGGTTACCTCCCTGCTTTCTGTGTGGCTGAATCTTCAGTAGCAGCTCATGAGTTTGTCTTAAATGTCTGAGAGCACACCAGTGAAAGTTTTATGTGGATGTCCGATCAGTAGTTAGGGCTGAAAATCCAACTTTGAGCTGCCATCAGGCTAGCTAGAGTAAAAGTTTGAGCTGCTAAATGAAACCTCTTCAATTTGCTATATCAGTTTCAGTAGTAATGAATCCAATGTTCAGTAGGAATCTGTATACAAGCAGTGGCATTCTGCCACTGCTGCTAAACTAAGTGGCAGAATACCCACATATAGATAGAAGCTCTAGATGTGCTAATTTATGTTCAGTAGAAGAAAAGTATCAGTGTTGATAAATTTATATAAGCAAGGAGGAGTATTTAAATCTAGGAAAAAAGTAGGAAGAACAGCAGACAATAATGACTGAATAATTAAAATAAGAGTGAAAGGGTACAGAAGCAGTAAAGCAGAGGTATAAGACAGTATCAGGTAAGTCTTTTATATTTTCAAGTATTTTAAAACCTCTTGAGTGTCAAGATACAGTGTAAAGTGGCAAAAAAAAAATCCAAACCAAACACCAAAACCTAGCAAAGGTTTCATGGCAGACACTTTGGGTATTTGGGTCTTGGAAACAAAGATCACCCTGTTTCCCAAATGCTAGTAGAAACCTTTCTCAGAATGCAGTAGTTTTTCTCAGTAGTTTTATTTTCAAAGGCCTGTTGTCATTGACTGACAAGGTTTCCACCTCCAGATTTCTTCTGTAACCATGCTTAAAAATATGTAACTTACATCCTGGAACTTGTAATGAAAATTCAACAGAACTCAGGAAAGCTGAATATCCACCAGTGGGTTTTCTGTAGAATATAGTAGCTGTCACTGCACTTGGCATCTAAATAAATATAAATATTTTTATACTTAAAATAAATTTCAAATATTTTAATTTTACCATAGTGGACAGATCCTATTGCACTTGCATGAAGGAATATTATTGTTTCAAAGGGGTCTGTTTCACAAATATGTGGCTTTGTCAACAAGTATGATACCATGGGCATTGAAGATATGTCATACTCAAAACTTCTGGGTAAAAACCCAAATTACCTTTCTTGCACGTCTGTATCTTCTTTTCATCCACTAATTTGGTAGCTGTTATTACCTCCCATTTCACATATGGGTAAAGATGGGAATGAGAGTGCGTCAAAGTAGGAACCAAGTGACTTTCCCAAATTCATATGCTTGGTATAATCAAATATATTGGTTCAAGATTCCCTTCTCTTCTTTTGGCTGCAAAAAAGGAAGCTTGTATTTGAGGTAAAATTCTATCATTAATTTAAGATGTAAAAAATCCCAGGTATGTGTCTAAAATGCTCAGATAATGATCCTTTGCCACCTGTACACTTGTACGAAGACCAGAGCTGTGTGCTCAGGAGTATGATTATCACATTTACTGCTTGTGTCTGCAGACATTTTATCATCTCTTCTGATCTTTTGTGTCTGTGGCTTGTTCAGTGGTCACAGTGTCTTTCTTACAGGACAAAGATCTGATCAAACCTTCATTGAATTCAGAAGAGGTTTTGCAGTTGATTAAAGTGCAAGGGGTGCTTTCCTAAATGAACATAAAAGCTGAACTAATCTCCCCCCTCATAGGTCATTCTGGGAGGTCAGGCTTGGAGCACTCTAGTGGGACAAGTTGCACTATTTCATATTTCACAGTAGCAGTCCTGTGAATAAGTCAATGAATTCAGTCTCTGGAGCATTCAGTCTAATACCTCTCAAGATAACTAAATTCACTTTATAAGTGAATTTATAGCTGGAATTTAAATATCTTCAGTCCATCACCAATTGCATTGTTCAACAAATTGCCAAAGGGAATCTGTTCTTACTGCAGAACAGAAGTGGACACATTAAAAAAAAAAACAACAAACAAACAAAAAACAAATTGAAACAATTTCTTCCCTCCTACTGGTTTCTCCAAAGTCACTAGACAGAGTAGTTGAAAGACATGGGTAAAAGGCAAAAAACATATTAGTGTAGGTGAATGCACTGAGAACTCATCTAGGTTATGCTTGAGTACTAAAGTCTAACCTTGGCAAGTAAAGGAAGCAAAACATGACAGCAGGGTTAAAACACAAGACCAAATAGCACAACTTTTGATGTTTAATGGTTTTTTTTATGATTCTCCAGTGTCAAATCAAAAGAAATAGCCTTCAGAATTCAGAGGGCAAAACTCAGCATCTTTATGTCAATTTGGTCATCTGTTTTCCCCGGCTTTGACACAGTGGATTTTTACCAGACAGATCCTGCAATGGTCTCAGCACTTATCACACACATGGAGATAAATCTTAATTTTACTTTTGTTCTTCTTCTGTTCTTCATTGCCATCAGGAAGCTTGAACCAAAGGCTCTGAAAGACCCTTTTTGAGAAACTGAATGTCACAAGAAGTGGCACTTCCTGATCTTTTCTAAAGAAAACACTAAGAAGTAGGTCATATCTCTACACATATATGACCTGTCTTTTCAAATCTTTACCACACTTGCCTTTTCTAGGACTAGTATCTCTTAATATAGCTATGAAAAATAAAGATAAGGAAAACAGAAAAGAAATATACAAATGATACAGAGTGATTTATGATACCAAAGATGAGATGTTATAGATTAATGGGCAACCTGATGGCAGTTGAAATTTTATGTCAATAGAGACAAAATGTTGTGCAATTGGAAAAATAATTTCTTACTCTAGTGAATTTTCTTTACATAAAAATAACTGAGGAAAATAAAGATCAAGCATTGTTGTAAGTTTTGGGTGCCAATATTGAGTAGTCAAAAGTAATGACAGATACTAGATACTTAGTTCCTATTACTTGCATAATATAAAGGAAATCTACATTATAATCTGCCTCCTACTCTAGGTAATAGAGATTTTTAGCTGTGGGGGTGAAGGAAAGAGAAGGTGATCAGGTGAATATACATGCATGTGGAAAATTTATTTTACTATGATAATATGAGATGCTTTACATCTGAGAGAGAAACAGGTAGTAGACCACTTTGGTGCCTCACTCTCATAGCAAAAGTGAGCTTCTATCAAAAGTGTTGTTTAAGATATATAAGGAAATAAAGATATTATTTGTCCAACTCTGGATGGGGTCTGAATAAAGAGACAACTATCTTATATGCAACAAACTATTAAAAAGAAATACTTTCTCAGCCAGTTTTAAAAACAAATACTTTATCAGCCAGTTTTTGGCTTGGTAAAGTGAAGAATGGGTCAGGATTATGAATGCCAAAGCATATCAGTTGTAGAAGGGAACATTTTCTTCCACATGACAAAAGCTGTGTCTTCTTTTGGCTGTGTTCCTTTATTGACATAATAGGGTGTCAAAAAAAGCATAGAAGAGGGTCTATTGAGGGTAAAGGAATTACAGATTGTTTCTTTGAATCAAGTTTCCATAATATTCTTTCTTTCACATGGTTCTGATCCAATACCTCCTTGTCTTGTTAAAAAGAAGTTTTTCAAATATTTTTCAACTATGTGTAACTCCATTGGGTTTTTTAATATGTAATCATCCAAAGGCATTAGTAGTTCAGTAGTCATGGCTACTGGCAATTTCTCCTGTGGCTCTCCACTAGCCATATTGTGTTTGTCCTGTTTTCATTTAGCCTGGACTCAGCACTGGCCATCTGCCCTTCTGTTTCAAATTGTATGATCTTCCCATTTGATTGTTCGTTTATTCAGAGACCATGAGTTTTCTTCACAGATTTGAAAAACAGAGGTGAAATCTTTGTGAAGGTTTCTGAGCCCATGAGACTGAGAAATTCATTATGTGCTTGAATCAGGAAGAGCATGACCAGGACGAAAGCCTTCCAGTCAGTGTATTTCATTTCAGTGGGGATATTTGTGGCAAAATAAGTTTAAGATGTCCGTTTTACAGCAGACATGTTTTAAGTGGGATTTAAACTTTGATTACTTGGAATCGGTAGGCCCAGTAATTAGAATTCTTCAATAATGTATTTAATTTTTGGGAATTATATGTGACTTTATTTGCCCTTTTTTTGATATTTTTCTTGATTAAAAATCATCAAGCCTCTAACATTAGTGTGAGAAATCTACTGCTAAATAAAAAACAATAGATAAAAATGATGGATTTGTGGTATCTAATAGCCATTGAAAGAAAACTGATTGTTCACAAGTCAGCAGCGGTTCTGTCAGATGTTTATTATTACACTAAGCATGGGTGAGGCATTTGCCAATGAAAAACAGCTAATTCTACACCACGGCGTGGGTTTCATCATGGCTTTTGTAACGAGTGTTGATGTACTCCCAGTGCTTCCATTTCTGTTGTACTTTTGATAGTTGGTGATGGAGCCGAATCCCATTTGTTAACGGAGTGAACAGACATGCCGCACAATTTTAGAAGTGAGAAGTCATTTAAAAGGTGTTTACTTTTCAACACCACAAAAGGCAGCTAATCTTCAGAATTTTTCAGGAAACACTTAATACTCGTATTTAAGCACAGACAGCACACTGCAAATTTTTCAGGAATGCGTAAGATGTACTATAGCCTTTAATGGCTTCATGTTCTGGGAGCTTTACACTTCTTTCAGTGAGTAAAGCTATTTTAAGCAATGTAATAAAAATACTAACCTTAGAAATCTCAGCTCCCAGTGAAATGCATGTTAAATGTATTTATGGAGTGCATGGAAACCATATGTTCTGCGTTTTCTCATAAAAATGGCAAGAAAGGAATGTAACTTTTTTATTTTATATGTTAAAAATTCATGGCTCAGCTGGTTTTTCATATTGTCTCCCAACAAGCCTTCAGAAATCCATTTTTGTCTCTGCACCTCAAAAACCAATTGGCTGATAGACAGAGGCACTTGTGAAAGCTGCAGATAAATTAATAGCAGAGAATGTGCCTGAGGACCATGCCTGGCTGCTCTTGAAATCCTTCTGAAGGCTGAATTATTTGTATTAAGATAGGCCAACACTCAGGCCTCTATGAGTCAATTCTTTGTAACAGTTGCCAATATTTTTATACCTGAGAGAGCAGCTTCATTCTTTATTATTGCTCAGGAATCAATACTCCCATTGCCCTCACAAAATGCTATACAAGCATTATTGGCATTTCACTTGGCAGTGAAGGGTATCAACATCAATCTCACCAACTGCACACTTCGCTAACCTTGTTCCACTTCTCCAGTGCAAATTTGTATTCAGTCTGCACTGTCCTCTGCTGCTCAATTTAAGTGGGAATCCTTAGTGAAGCCGACACCTTCTGAGATGAGGAAATAGAAAGACATCATACAGCCACAGAGAAGAACCTTTTGCTTTTTGTGTAAGGTAAGGAGTACATGGAAGCTCTGACCGTGACTAAAATATGATTTGGAAAAAAAAACCAAAAAAAAACCCAACTCCAAAAAACATTGCTTCTGGAAGACTTTCTAAACCGAGTCAAATCTAGATCTGGACAGCAGTTTCTGACCCAAAAACCTGCTATGGAGTGTAGGATAGTTTTTCAATGATTATGTAATATTTTCGAAATAACAGCTCTTAATTCACAAATAGTCCTGTGTGTTGGAGAGAAGTGAAGTATTTCCAAACAAATGAACAACAGCATATACTACAACAAACAAAGGCTCTTTGAAACAGCAGCCACATTTTGCTCTAATTGTGTACAGCTGCACCAGTTTGATGTGCCAGTTCAGTCTCAAAGATTTGCATTCAACATGTAAATTCAGCTTTAAACATGCAATTTCTAGACGTAATCTAAAATGAGAATTGTTCAAAGCATCCTGTCTCTTGCAGAGCTTTGTGTCACTGCAGATTATGATAGAAGGCAGTTTGTTCAAATAGCACCAGGATAATGTCAGTGAGAACACCATTAATAAAATAATAACCTCTTCAGTATATCTGCTTTAAAAGAACAACAACATGCTCTTATTCTGCTTTTTTTCTCACTCTTTGGTGTTGAATCTGTGTATGCTTTCCTCTCTTTTATGATTATGGTTCGGTTTATCCTCAGGCAAAGAACTACTTCAGAAAAAATACAACAAACAATTTTTGTGCAGAAGGATTATTTGGGCAGTGCAGGTTTGTAGGTGGGTGGGTGTGAGATTATGACATATTGAGGTTATATATTCATGTTAACAGTCAGGTATTTTCAGATTGCGTTTGATTTGGTAAGAGGCACAGCTATGAATTTCTCACCAAGAGAGAAATGTTTGACTTCCTTTGTGTTGTTTGCTATAGCTTCCTGATATTGGCAACTACCAAGGATAAAATAGCTTTCCAGTCCTGTTTGTTTCCACCTAGTGCCATCTGATCGTATATTTATCTTTAAAATATATCAAACGAGTATTTTTATTTTATAGATTACTTGAATCTAAACTTGCTTATTTACTGGGTTTTCTTTTGATTTTGCTTTAGCCTACTCTCAGACACTGGAACAGCTCCCTGGGGACTGGCTGCAGTATCAGCCTTACAGAGGTCGAGAATCATTTGGATAATGCTCTCAGGCACTTGGTGTGACTCTTGGGTATGGTGCTGTGCAGGGCTAGGTGTAGGACTTGTAGGTCCCTTCCACCTCATATTCTGTGATTCTGCCATCTTTTGTGGCAAGCTTAAGTACAGGAAGCGTTGTGGTGTTCCAATAGTCAATCTCTCATTGTTTACATGCAGTAACTGGATAAACTGAGGTCTATGCAGCACCACTCCTAAAAAGTGAACCATAGATAGGTATTATTTCTGAAAGGAATAATTTAGGAACATGTAGAAAGGGATTGAATAACAGTCAGTAGGAAAGTCTCTCTTTGATAACAGCAGTGTTCATTTAAACAGCTAAAAAGTACTACCACTGTCCAAGTAAACAGCAAGAGGGTGGGAAAGGGAGAGGAACTGTAAACATCTGTCAGTATAACTCAAACACAAAAATAACCAACAAGGGACAAGGGAAATATCAGAATAAAATATCTTGTATACATCTGCTAAACAACAGATCTTTCATCAGTCTGAATTGCACTATTATTTAAATTATTATTATTTAAAAACCAATGTTTTATATGAAAATAGTATTTTTCACACTTTAGTCAAATAAGTATTAGAGGCAACAGCATGGTAATGGTACCTGATGATATTTTACATTTATCTTGTTTATTGTATTTATTGTATGTATGAGTATTTATTGTAGCAGTATTTTGCATGTTGTGGAGGTGAATTCTAGCATTCCTTTCAAACTGTTCATATAATCAATAGAGCTAATAAATGTGTTTTATTTGTTTCATTACTTGGTTGGTTGGTTGGTTGGGGTTTTTTTTTGTTTGTTTGGGGATTTTTTTTTTGGTTGGTGGTTGTGGTTTTGTTTTTTCTGGGTTTTTCTGGATTTTTGTTGTTGTTTGGTTGGTTAGTTAGTTTTGGTTTTGGTTTTAGTTTTGGTTTTTGATTTGATTTGGTTTGGTTTCTTTTTTTTTTTTTTTTTTTTTTTGTTTTCAATTTACAGAAACTTGCTACAGCCTCTAATCTCACTCTGCAGTCTTTTTTCTCTCTCCTTCTGTGTAGCTCAGGTACCTGTAATGATATTTCAAATAAATTTTAATTGCGGACAGACAAACTATTCATCACCTCAGAGGAAGCTATGGGTGCCCCACACATTGCAGTGTTAGTTTCTAGGACAAAAGGTAGTGTTGTGCTTTCAACATATTTGCACAGTGGCTGTAAAATGGCAGTCTTGATATAAAACCATAAATATCTCTCACATCTGTTTCTCAGCAGCGTGAAGAATCATGACATTGCTCATCAGGCCTCATTGCATGAGACTTTTGATACCAGTATTAGTCTTAGTCAGAATCCTGTTTCACATAGTTATGAGAATTTTTGTCTTTGAACTACCTTCTGACAAAGTGAGGTACTTTAGTTCTTCAAGATTCAAGACTGAGATTTGCAAAGTATAAAGCAACAAACACACCAGTAACAGCAGTGTGAGAAGAACACCACCACTACAAATCTAAACCAAAGCAGATGGATGTTTATGTAGATATTTAAGATCACACACCTAGTAAATCCGTAAATGTGGAAAAGCAATGAGATGTTCCTGTATAGCCTGTTTGAAGTTGTTATGGGTATGGAACAATGATGAAAACTGGGATATTTATTGAGATGTGAGATTTTAAAATTCACAGCTTGGGACTCTAAGTAATATGTTTTTGAAATAGACCATTTTCATGCAAAATGTAAAGCTTGAAAAGAATACATTTTTGTCATCCTTCATGGGGCCACTGCCAAACAAGTTGTTTGAGGGTTTTTGTCTTACATTATGCAGGTACAAATTTGGTACATTTTGTTGTTAATACTCTCATTTCTTGGAAGAGAAAAAAGAATTTCTTAATGCCATAGTAATTATATTGAATAAACTTCACCAATTGTTTACACCTGCATTCTAGTCTTCTCTCAGACTGTAGTTCCCATTCTGTTTGATTTTAGAAATTTATTGGTGAAAGCAAATCAATCTTTTTGTCTCTCAAAGGATGTGGTTATTTTAAAGTGTTCACAAAAGAAAACTGGTCCAAAAACTATAAGGTCATGGTTTGACACTGGCCAAATGCCAGCTCCACCCACCCACCCCTACTACCAAAAACCAGGCTGTGTAAAACCAACACATAAGACATAGTTAGAAGATATTTACCAAGACACTGGAAAAAATTCACCTAAAAACAAAAAATAAGGATAAAAATAAGTGATTAAAAACTGTCTTTTGAAACAATGTCTGGGTTTTGAATAAATCATGTATTATTTTGGTATAGTTAGTCATTAATAATATATCTCTGCTTTGGTTTCTTAAATAAAGTGAAAAACATTTATCTCTGTAATCAATTTGTCTTTATCTATTGGTTTCTTAGGAAATGGCTATTTTATGCTTTAGGGAAAGATGGAGTGTAAAGTGGGGGAAGAAGATCTTGACCACCTTTTCAACAATGTTTTTGGGGGCAGAGGTGTTTACTGAAAGTACTGTGTTCAGAAGGGATTGCTCCTCTCTGCAGGTGATATTTGGAATTGGGTGGGGCTGGATAAGCTGATCATGATGGCATGAAAGCTGAAGAGGAAGGGGAGAGGAAAAGATACGACTTTTAATGATGTTTGCAGCTAGTTCAGTGCTCATCTTGAAATGTTTTTGTGTTCAAGTCATTCAACAGGCATGAGGATGATAATCTGACTTTGCTTTTAAATTCCTTTTGGTTTTATTGCAGAATAATTTAATCAAAACACATTTTTATCGTCATTTTACTGTCTCTGCCTGCTCTTGTTACTGCTTTAATTTCCTGAAAGGGAGATGTATGACATCCTGTGGGCATTGATGGTAGCTTTCAATTGTCAGTTCATGTTCTTTGAAATCATTTTCATTTCACAAAAAGGAATTATTGTGAGGAAATAGAAGTGATTATCTGACTGAGGGCTGGGGGGAGGAATCCTTTCTCTTAACACTCTCTGATTTTGTGCTGATACAGCTAGAGAAACTCAAATTGAAAAATCATGAGTTTATTGTATGGTTTCATTAGCAGGGAAGGTTGGTCCTGGGTGAAGGCAGGGATACTGCACCTGGGGAGATCTTGCTCAATCTGTCTGTCACATATGACTTATCAAGGTACCTCCAAGAATTTCTCTGCAACATTTTGTGTCCTGTTTGTTCAAACTCTTGAGTTCTTTCAAGTATTGTCCTAATCTTCCAACCTCTCACTTCATTATAAATTGCTGGGCTATCACTTTGGACAGGGATTTACCAGTTCTTAGACATATGGCAGATGTGACAAATGCCTGTGATGCAAGTATCAAATGCAGAGTACATCAGCAAAGTATACATTGGGTCTCCGTGCCTTAGATTCAGCAATGCTGGGGGTGAGCCTCATGCCCTTTTCAAGTATGGTATCCACGTTTCTTTATGGTCCAATCTCTCTAGGAGGTTCTGTATATTTCAGTCATAAAATAATTTTTTTCCACCAAATTTTTCATGTGCGTGTTGCTCTTTCTGCCAAATTTGTTTTGAGAATGGTGCTGTCACTTTCATTTTTGTATGAGCTAAGATGCCTCTAAAAACAAAGGAGTAACAAGAAATTTAGATTTACAGAGGCTGAAGTTCATAAATCATAGTAACCAAAACCTAGTTATACTTGGGTCAGGTGTTTTCCCAAAACTGGTGGGAAGGCCAATACCCTGTGGTTCCAGTGTTGTGGGACCAGCTTCCTGATCAGTGTTTACTTAGTGAGACAAGTACATTACATCAGACAAGTCTATTAATGAGAGCTGGAATCAGTATATTTCTGGATAGGCTTTTACTTCAATAGAAATTAATAGGTTTATTTATTAATAGAGTTTCAGTTGGAGGATTTTTAGTTAGACTTGCTTAGACAGCAGTGCAAATTTATGTGTGGCATTTTTTGCTTTTCATTCCATTGTTGATTTTAATGGTGCAGAAAATGAATAAAAGTTGGTGTACAAATGATAAATGCCTAAGTGTTTGACACACATCCATCCATTCAGGAAAGGTTTCTGACTCAAGTCTGCCTAAAAGTAGAGTTTCTTAAACACATAAATAAGGCTGTAGAGGAGCTAATCAAACTCTTCCTGTCAGCTGGTAATAGACTACTTTAAGATGCAGGTTTTTCAAGATATCTTTTTGTTTTCAAAAACACCTGGAGAAGAGTGTGTCAAGAAGACACTAAGTATCAGACCTTCCCACATAAAGGGGATTTGATTCTGGTTTTGGTTTTGCACCACTATATGAACATAAGCAGTTATCACGGATGAACGGTTTTCCTCAAAGCACAGAAACTTAGCTCATGTCTTTAGTCTTAAGAACTTTTCTTTATGTTTTAAACCTAAATTGATTTCATGCTTGGATGAAATATGTAGGTCCCGTCAGAGATGTTGAATATCTGAAGATCATTCCTGCAACATTTATTGAAAGATCTGTATTCAGCATTTTTTGATAAGTCAGATAACTAATGCTAAAGACTCTAACACTGATTTTGAAAACAAGAAGATAAATACTTGGGGTGTACTTTGTTCTTTTACAAGATTAGTAATGGAAAAGTAGAAAGGGCTTTTCATAGTAATCTGCAGGGCTATCTGACACCAGATTAGTTCTAGCAGTCAGACTGAGAGCACAATTTACATAATATGTATTTGTGTTTGATTGAAGGCTAGGTTACTGGATTGCTTCCAGCCTGCTGAGGTTACATCTCCCCAGTTCATTTCCCCTGAAGAACAGCAGGCACAGTTTCCCTGAAGAACAACGGAACAAGTGCTGTTGGTCACATGGGTGAATGACAGACATCAAATACATTAATAATCACTGACCTTTTTGAAATATTTAACTATTAAAAGTAATAACATATAAGGTACATTTTCAGCTATTGTAAGCTATCATTAAACGTTCATGTGAGCTCCCAGAGAGCATTGTAGTGATTTAGTCATTACTTTTCTTTCAACAGGATGTTGTCACAGACCAGGATAAGTCTTCCTGTCCCTCATGGCTTGGTAGTTGAAGCATTGTACCACTGTGACAGTGCCATCACAGCAGCATTGCTCATGTCCAGAGATATTCATTACCTTGATAATAGTGGTCCTTTTAAGAATTCAGTTATGTATTAAAAAAATTATTCATAAATTGCAATGAGACTGTAGATAAATATGATACCCTTTAAATTTCTGGGTTTGGGTTTATATTTGTTTGGGGTTTTTTAAAAAGGAAATTAGGTAAAGTATATCACTTTAAGAACCTATATGTATTAAAAAAGTCTTGAGGAAAACCAGTTTTTGAGCACCTTAAAAAATCACTTCTGTCAAGTGGAAAATAACTGGCAACTTTTAAATCAAATTCAAAATGGGTTTGATTTTTAAGGAGAAGAGGAGGAAAAATAATGCGTATTGTTTATAAATATATCCTAAGCAAGGCCATTTCTAGTGTGTAAAGAAACTCTGAGAGCCTTAACAAAGAAGTAATGTGGTGCCTGCTGCTTTTATAGTTTCTCTTTCTGCATGAAGAAATAGATCTTTGTGTAGAAGCTTGAAAAAAGGTGCAATGAAAGACGGAAACAAGGCTCTAGTTTTTATTGACCATGCTGGTTTGTGAAGTCACTTTTGCAATCATTAATATTATTTAAGTAGACTATTTGCCTTGAGGTTTTTGGGGGTTTTGCTGGTATATTTAATACTTCTAAAAATTTTGTCATTCAGATTTGCAGTTCAAAAATTTATTTGTTACATGTATGCTTGTCTTAATCAAGCAGTAGTGATTTTTGGAAACATGACTATAATAAACAAACTTCTGCTGGTAGAGATGATCAGATGAGATATTACTTTTGATACAACTAATGGAAAATTCTGAAGTCCTGCAAAATTTCCTTCAACATTGTACAAATATTTTTATAATTTTTCATAGGTTACAAATATTCCCATAATTTGAAATAGTTCATTTATTTCTTAACCCCTTTTGTTGTCACAAAAAATGAGTAAGTGTCCTTTGCATAGTGGTTAATGTAGTGGCTGTGTTTTTGATTTTTACTGTATTTTCCCCACCCCTTGACACAGATACTGCTAGTTTGCATGGGTGGTACAGATGTTGGTGTAGCTCACTTGGAACCTAAATTGAAGTAGTAGCTGCTGGGTTTTTTCTCCATTGTCACCGTTTAGTTTGATTCAATAATTCTGAGCTAGGTTGCAGTTTCTTGCCAGGATATCATAGATTTGAAGATACAGGGTGCAAAAGTTATGGCTAGAAGGATTGAGTCAATTTGCTTTCATCACTTCTGGGTGTGATTTGTGTACCTTTAGGGTTAGATAATGAAAATGAGAGAGATTGACTTGAATTGTGACTCATTTTGGCTCTCTTGAAAGTTCTGCCCAGAATGGTTTGTTGCTTCTGGTTGGAAGGTTTTACTCTATTTTTTCCCTCCATTCTGTATTTTGTTTATGCAAGATGTGGTGGGAAGGAAAAACTAAGTTTATTTGTCCCTGTGGAAATCACTCTTGTTTCGATTCAGGTACCACTTTTGTATCCTATTTCTCTTCCCTTTGTTTTGTTTGTATTGTTCTTAGCTCTGTTTTTGCACAACACTGTGTTTTTTCTTTTGCTGAGGCCACTCAGCAGAAGAAAAATGAATGAAGTCCTTGAGCACTGGTGGCTTAACATCAACTGCCTTTACTTCCGTCTTTCCATGTGGTGGCAGAAGGGAGCAACTATTTTTTGGAGGCAAAGGAAGTGTATGTGGTGGCAAAGATGTTTTCTTCGTTTTGAACTCATGCACTAGTATATAACAGAATATGAAATATCTCCTTCATTCTCTGTCTCTCTCATGTTTTTCCCCTTCTCTGTTTCCTGTGGCTAACTTCCCCATGATTGTGGCAATTTATTTCCTTGAACCTTTCATTTGCTGGTGCTTTTGGGGAATCATTCTTAGGTCCAAAATCTCAGTGTGTCTGACATTGCTCTTTAAGAAGTCCTGGATGTAAAACTGAAATCCACATGATGCAGCTGTTGAAGTTTCCAAGGGATTTAAGTTTTTTGATTCAGTGGAAGCCGGTCGTCCTACCTGCATTCCCTAATGTGACCCCTGAGCAGAAACCAATAGGCTCTTGCTCAAGAACTATGGTCAGTGGTATCAAAGAGCTTTTTGAATGAGCTTCTGTGTTTGGTTGTTTCTTTGTGCCTAAGTCTCTCCTGTCATATCAATGTCATGACCATATTATTGAGAGGAGTAATTTCTGTGGTGGGGAAATTAATTTTAATAGAAAATATGCTATTTCTAAATGTGCTGAGTGCTTCATGGAAGTTGCAAAAGTGAGGTGATGTCATTAGTGAGGTTATAACCACAATGGATATGACACATTAAGTGAGGACTATAATGATCATTTAATACAGGAACAAGAATATGTGCTTGATTTTTTAAAGCAGAGTCCTTATTTTTAAGGACTGTAACATAGGAATTCAGTGAGGAAAAGATGCAGAAACCTGATAAAGATGAGCTGTGAAAAGCAGGTCAGCAACTCTGTGACAGATTTTTAAAATTATATTTATTTAATTTCTATACCATTTTCTGTCCTCTTTTCAAAACTGGGTGCCAAAATAAAAGTATAAGAGAGTTTCTGAAAATTTCAGGCATGTAAGTGATTAAAGTTTGCACAGTGATACAGTTAATTAGAGAAGCTAGGTCTATTGCATGGATGATTTAGAGAATTGTGTAGCTGAAAGAGATAAATTCAGAATAGAATGCTAATGGCAAACAATTTCTGGCTTAATAGGAGACATGATCTACCCATCTCTTCCACTCTACCTGGGTAAATGATAAAAAGCTTCAGAAGGCATGTGCATGGCCGTAGGTCCAGGGCACTGTAAAAAGAAGAAGTGTTTAATGCAGTTTCTGCTAGCCTATATTAATTGTTCCCAGGATAACTCCTCATTTCATATGCTGTCATGCACTTTTACAGGTAAACTGGACAGGAAAACAGGAACTAAGTTTGTTCTCTTTTCTCTCATTCCAGAGCTTTTCTCTTTTCTCTCATTCCAGAGCTTTTCTGTAAAGGAAGTGTACAATTAGTGTGGGGATTACACTGTCATGTGCACAGATGGCCATAAGGCATTGCCCAAGTCAGACTGATACAAAATTTATAAGATTTTGCTGAAATGATCTGTGATGAATATATAGTGCTAGAGCTGCCAAGCAGGGAGCCAGAAAAGCAAATGCCTTGCTTCAAATATGTGTGGCTCCAAGTTGGCTCTGCTTCTCTGTTCCCTTCATAAAGTTCTAATTTCTTTTCTGCTGACACTAATCATCATCATATCTAAGTAGTATTGATCTTTTAGGGTCTGCCAGTCATCCTTGTGTAGCATATACTGTCATCACAAAGCCTTATGTTAGAAAGTTTTACCTGAAAATAAGGCTATCAGCTGTTGGGTTTAAATTCTGTCAAAGTCTATTTCTAATATTCTAATGCATAGTCTTTCATATAATGTATGATAATTGCCATGAAGTACCAGCAGCCTGAATTAATATCCAGGAAAATGGATTAATAAAGTATTAATGGAAAAGAAATGCTGTAAATTCTTTTCTTCACTGTATGATTTTTTTTGTTTTGTTATGATTCTTTAAAAGTCTTCAGAAAGGGAATATGTGCGGTCAATTTATTTTTGCTAATTCACACATACACTTTTTTTTCTATTGAGTATGCTATGGTTCAGATGAGAAATTTGGTATTACTTCATTCATGTATATGCACACTAGGAGCATATTTGGCAGACCAAGTACTAGAAATCTGCCAAATTGTACCACTCGTACCAAGTGTAAAATAAACCTAATTAGTTTTTGATGTATGATAGTTTTCACATTGATAACATGTGACAATTTTTTCTAGCTTATGGTGGTGAATGACAGAATTCCATAATGATTTTTTCTACCATGATGTGTTTCCATAAAAACATAGGAAACAGGATAGATCACAGGAACAAGACTAAAGTCTTGATGATTATAGTTAGTCAACTAATTGATCAGAATTTTAATGTTTAATGAGCAGCCCTGTGAAACTTTTACTACAAAATTGTCAAACTTATTAAAGCAGTTGATATTTGCAGTAATTTTTTTTTTTTTGCTCTTTTCACTGTACTGTAGAAACTGACTTTCTCAGGCTTTTTACTCTCCATGAGGTGACTTCCTTAATCTCTTTTTTTCTCTTCTCCTGCCTTGTTTGCTTGTATTCTATGTGATTAGCTAAACAGTCAGAACTATCAGAATCAGAATTATTTTTCTGAATGTGCTTGCATTTAGTGATTGAGATTTTGAAACTTATTAAGGATAAATGGGTGCATGATTTCCAGTGGAATTATTAAGAACTTGTGACTAAATCTCTAGCTTGTGATTTCTTTTCAGAAAATATAACTATCTCTGTATATTTAATGCCTGATACATTAACACTTACCAATTTATGGTGGAGGTGTTATATTGGGAATGCCATTGACTCTCAAAAGATCTAGATTTTTAATCGTGTTATCTTAAGCTCCCCTACTCATAGCCTGAAGTCTGAAGGCCACCCATACCTTCTACAAGCACAGAAGAGGCTAATGAGTGCGTCTCAAACACTGATAGTTGGATAGTCATGGAGCCAACCACGGACTGTTGGTAAGAACACGCCATGAGAAAGAATATCATTTGACAGGAAAAGGGGACCGTACAAAAGGTAGTGCAACACTTTCCTGGGACAAACCTCCTTGTCCCAGTTCTAGAGACACAACACAGTACAGCAAACATGCAGAAATGAGGTTGACCCACTAGTGGGGGCATCAAGACCATTAAGGTCTCCTGAAACCCTTGGACCTGTTTCCAGAAAGGTTTAGAAGAATGACTTGTACATGATAATTAATTGCTTATTAGCATAAGTAAGAAACTCCACTCCGGGGTGGGGAAACTTATATATAAAAAGATGCTTCCCTGAGGACCCTGAACACTACATCAACTGGATCAATGCTGGAGCCAGGACTGGTGATATGTCTTTCTGTCTCTCTCCCTCTTTTTAATCTCTCTCGCTCTCTCTGTTCTTTTACCCTGTACCTTGTACAAAATCTTCCACCATGTTTTTATACTGCAAGAGAAGGGACTAATTTACCAATTTCCATGCTGTGTGTATAATTTACTAATAAAAACTTTATAAGCTTTTTTAGACTCTCTGACTTGTGTTGCTCCTTTTTGACCATAAGCATTTGTACATCTGCTTCCCTTCCCTTCCCTTCACGGAACTTCCCTTCCTAGAACTTCCCTTCCCTTCCTGGAACTTCCGTATCTGTTTCAAGTTGGGATTCCACAGCCCACATTTAAATTTGTATGGAATTTAACCATGAGTGAAAACTTTCAGTTCACTCTGAGAGTGGAAATCTTCTTTAAATAACAATAGAAACACTCCACATAATCTTACAAATAAATACTTATGAAGGAACTAATTCTGAAGAAATTTTGTTATGCAGTCAATAAAAATCAAGGTCAAAGTAATAGCATCAAAGCCATAGAGAGAATCTATACTGGAACTCAATTTCTTTTAAAATTTTTCATTTATAACACTTTTGTTAGAAAACCAAGCACACATCTTGTTCCAGAGCAAAGATTCCCACAACTTTTTCTCCAGAGGAGGATGAAAGCATCTGAAACATACAGGCTACATCTCTAGCTTGGGATTCAGCTGTGGGTTATCCATTCTCTGCACTTGTTTTGTGTGATAGGAAAAGCCACCAGAGAGCTCCAACAAAAAGCCAAAGCCTTTGTTGACTTTTAGGCAGTGAGTGCTGTCAGGAAACTAAGATAAAACTGTGAAGCCTTGAGAGTATGGGTAACAAAAATGTACTATAAGGCCTCATTTCTGAGCTCAGATCACTGGGTCAGTTGCTGTGTTATTGAACATCTCCATCTGAAGTGATAGGTCATCAGCTTGATTCATCACCTCTGATTTTCTGAAGCTTGCAGAAAATGCTGCTACACTGACTCTTGGCTGGGAAGTGCATATTGCCACATGAGGTTATGGGTGTCATAAAGAGCAGGTGAATTGTATCACTCAGATTTAAAGCCAGAGTGATCAGAGGAAGCTCCTTATTCTGCTAACAGAAATGTGTAAACTAATATTTTTTCTAATATTGCAGTGTAGCAAAGAGAAACACAGTGAAAAATAATTACATTCAACCTAGATAGAAACTGTAAGGGAAAATGCATAAATTCTCTGGGAGTCTTGGGGAGATATAGGTTGGGAAAATAAAATTCTGCTTTCTTTCATACCTTTTATTTCATGGTTATTATGATGAAGAACTTTACTGGGCAAGTAGCTAAGCACTGGCAGAGATTGTCCAGAGAGGTTGTCAGATCTCTCTCAGTGGAGATATTCAAGAACCATCTGGACAAAATCCTGTGCCATGTGCTCTGAGATGATCCTGCTTGAGCAGGGAGGTTGGACCAGAGGACCCACTGTGGTCCCTTCCAGCTTGCCTGATTCTGTGATTCTGTGATTATGACATGCCTAATATAAATAATTTCTTCATAGCTTTGGGGTTATCTAAGCCTAATCCCAAATAATGTAATATTTGCTCCAACAACAAAACAGTCTTCTCTTTCAGAGTTAGGTGAAGACCTACATTTAACTAAGTCCCAACTTTTTATTACTGTCTGAAAGTATTACAAGGCTGAAAGTATTTAACAGCTGTGATCATCAGCCTCCAAGGCCATTAAAAGAACACCAGCATCAATATAAGAACAAAGTAAACCAGGGACCTTCTCCTTTAATTTGGAAACGTTCCGTTTTTTTGAATCAAATCACCAAGTTTCTCCATGACTGTCCCCAAATCTTCCCAGGAGACGACACTTCAGATGCACACACGTGCATACACCAGGGAAAGGCAGAGAGGCTGAGGGGACCCTGAGGTGGAAACTAATAAGTGAAAAGGTCTAACATGATCTAAGACACCAGGCCGATTTGCAAAGCCTGGTGAACTGACTTCATTACTGGCTGCCTCAGGTTATCTGGGTAGACAGTGACAGATCATTTTGTAGGGCCTGAAGGGAGCCAGATCAGTCTGCTTAGAAAAACAAATAAATCCAGGGCTGAGGCTGAGTTTAAAAAAGATTTACAAGGCTAACTGGTGCATGTGGCCCTCTCAGAGAGGATTTTGGCTGCTAGCTCTGTATGGTTACTCTGTTTCACAATTGCTGCACTCTGAAAAGTGAGCGAATTATTTTCTTCTGATTGCAGGAAGTTTGGTTTTGGGGTTTTTTTGGGTTTTTTTTGGGGTTTTTGGGGTTTTTTTTTTGTTGTTTATTTTTTTACTAACATCTGCACAGTAAACAGAAAACAAACAGCATATAAAAAGAAGAGAAAGGAAGGATCTTTTACAAAAAGATCACATAAAAGAAAACATAAATCTTTTGATGTCTGACCTTTAAGTTATAGATTTCCAGGGACAGATTGAATAAACAAAACTCATTAAATTGTTGAAAGACCTATGTCTTCCATTCTCTGTAAGAACAAAAGGCAACTGCTCTTCTAAGTGTCGTGGTTTGAGAGGAAGTGAGTTTTTGGGAGGTGGTGGTGGTCAAACCAGTAGGTGCTCAGATGTGAATATTGGCACCTGGTTTGGCCATTGAGGATATGGATACGCCTCTGAGAACACAGGGGTTAAAAGCAAGGAGCTCCCAGGAGAACTCTCTCTTGGTTCCGGTGGATGGAGGAGTCAGACCTCCCCTGCCCGGCTGCGGGCTGGGCGGGGGATGGGAAGCCACGAGGCCGAGGGAGGTAGGCCGGAGCCTTGGGCAGAGACGGGAGGCGATGGCTTGGACAAGAGTGAATCGGAGAGGCATCGGGCAGCCCCCCTTTCCCAGGAGGGAGAGAGAGAGAGAGAGGTGCCAGTGCTACCTTGAAATTTGATAGCACTGGCCTGGCCGAGAAGGAGAAGGGAGGGGGTGGCGAGGAGAGTGCCCAGCAGAACCAGCGTGGGAGTTCGGGATGAGTAGAGACTGTGATTTTAACCCTTCTGTGGGATGATGGAAACCTTGCAAATGCTGATCCTCCGGGAGTTGAAGGAGGAGAGAGACGAAAATAAAGTAAGAGGAAATACGCAAGTGTGATGAAAGCTGTGAAGGTTGAAGAACGACCGAGAGAAGTTGAGAAAAATCCTAGGTGGAGGAGATGATGGAGTGGCTTTTGGCTGGACTTTTCTTGTATGGCCATGGACAGAACCTTTCCTGTAATACAGAGACTGCATTTAAGGGGAGGCGATGGCTTGGTGCCAAAGGAGTGATGTGAGCGGAGACGACAGGCGATGAGGTGATGGTGCTCTCGAGACCCCTCGGCCCCAGGGGGTGAAATATTGGGGGGGACTAGTGTCCCGAAAAGGTGAGAGTCGTTTTCTCCTGGAACTGGGCGAAGCATCCTTGAAAAGGGAAACCCTAAAAGCAGCTCTGGTCCATGTGCAGTGGTGAGAGCACTGAACATGGAAGGAAGAAGTCACGAAGGTGGTGCTGAGTGACGGGGAAACACAACTGGACTCGGCTGTGTTTCCAGGGGAATTTGCCTGTGGTGCAAGAGGGGACTCGTCTCTCCTTGATGAAATGAGAGGTGATTGTCGGAAGGGTGGAGATGGACTGAGTTGATTATTTGAAGGGTGATGGACTGGATAAAGATCTAAGGTTTTGTTTCATGCTGTGGGAAATTGAGTGGGGGGAGGAGAAATGTTTGAAAGGTTTCCATTTTGCTCTGTGTGTTCATTTTATTATAGTTCTATGATAATAAAGTTTTTTTTTTCTTGTTTACAAGTGGAGGCCTGCTTTGCTCTATCTCTGATCGCATCTCACAGCAGACACCAGGGGAGAATAGGTTTTCATGGGGGCACTGGCATTGGGCCAGCGCCAAAACATGACACTAAGTAAGATGGAAAAGAAAACACACAAAACCTCCAAAAACTGGTTATTTTTTTAAAGCACAGACACTTGAAATCTACATAATGTATTAAAAATTATTTTTTCTATATTAACAGAGCTTTTGATTATCTTAAGTAATAATGTTCAGATACAATTTAGAATTAGTAAAAAATTTCGAATGAAAAGTCTAATTGTGGTGGGCTGCAGAGCATTTAATTTTCTCTTTTGGTGTTGATTTATTTTGACTCTTAGTTACATGATTCGTAAGCTTCAGAGAAACACAGTTTACACCTTACTCCCATGTAGTCCAAATCAGTAGTCAGTAAAGACTTAATAGCTGTCATCCCTCACTAGAATGAACAAAAATTGAGGAAAAATGTGGGGAAAAATTCTAAGAAAAGAATAACACAAAGGGTGGCATTGCATATTAGAAGCAATATCCATGCTCCCTCTCCCAACAATTTATGGAATGCTTGTGGATACCAGTGATATTTTATTCCCTTTTATATAAAGCCATCAGAATGGACATTTGATTTATAGTCTAGACTATACATTTAGCAACATGCAATTCACTGAAAGACAATTTGTGTATCTTTAGCTTCTTTGAATAAAAATTTGAGTCAACATGTTTGATCCACGTGTATTTCTTCAAAATATGACTTTTGGTCCCCATATCAGATATGCTTTTATAGTCCACAAATGGACAGCTATTACTGTATTCCTGAAAAGTACCAATTAAATAACTTATACAATATAGAAATAAAATGTATGTAATCCTATATTTTTTCCTGGAGGATTCTGAATATTTAAGTAATATATATTCCTTTAGCATACTATCATGATGTTAATCTAAGAGGGCAAGAGTATTATGAATTCCCTGTAAGAAATGTTTGTGAGAGTACCTAGCCCAGTATCATTTTTCCTAGAGCAATGAAAACTATGAAACTTTGAGAAATTGACTTAATTGGTGATGGATTTCATCAGATAG